>NW_004524902.1:968029-969175 GCF_000260255.1 Octodon degus
TATTAAAAATTAATGAACAGTCTTTGCAATTTCTTTTATGCAGTTTTATGAAACATTTTTTAATTTTTCACTGTTCTGAAAAGGTCCACCTATAAGCTATCCCAAAAAAACAACAGGATCAACTTTTCTTCCATCATGTCATTATTTATTTTTAAAATCTCATTCTGAAAATGAGAACTATATTTATAATTGTTCTGTATTTCAAGAAAAAAATCTAAGAAAACTTGCGTCGAAATATTTATCTTTCAGAAAAGTCCAATTTAATAGTGAGAGTGTAATTTGTAGATGTGTTTCTAAAACTTCCTGTTCAGATTTTTCCCTGAAAACTGGCTGTATCTCTTTGATTGAAAAATTATTTTTTTCACTTCATATGCATGAATTTGGTCCTGGAGTTATATTTTACATTTACTGGTGTAGTAGAATAGAATGGCTAACTTGATGATAGAAATACTACTGAATATTATCTAATTAATTTTTTAAACATACATAATTCATAATTCATTAGGGAGAAGCTAAAATATTAGCAAAGACTAAATCTACTAGTGGCTCAGTAAATGAGATAGTTAGTTTATACCCTATAGATGTAATCCTATATCTTATTGAGGTTTAGCTAAAAAAACAAAACAAAACAATAGTTTGTTCTCTTTTTTTACTATATCAGTATTTGAGGCACTGAAACACTAGTAACAATTTTGTGCAACAAAAATAATTGCATATAATTTATGTTACCTGAGAGTGGCTGGTGAGTTAATCTATAATAAAAGTATATAAACAAATAAATAGATCTGTAATCATTAAAATCAATGCTTGCTTACACACTTTATGTATTCATAATGCATATGGACAGCTAAACATATTGACAATAGCATCACTTCTGAAGCTTATTTTACTAAAATATGCATGATAATTGTGGCTTTTATACAAATTTGTGTATATTTCATGTAAATTTTAATTCGTTACTCTGGAATATTTGGTTTTAATTTTAAAGTTTTATTTTTTTGATACAAAGTCTCGCTATATACCCCAGGCTGGCCTTGAAATTCCTATATAGTTCAGGCTGGCCTTTTAACTCCTGCCTCTGCCTCCCCTTCCAAGTGCTAAGATTATGGGTTTGTGTCACCAGCCATTTATTTTGGTTAGTTTTAA
>NW_004524902.1:969275-971357 GCF_000260255.1 Octodon degus
AAAATCCTATCAATAGGAGATGAGTACTGTTTTGAAGTAGGTAATTAGAAGACTTTGGAAATATTCTTGGCTCTGTCATCAGGAGATAAATATGACTTTTTCTTTCCCAGAACTTCCATCTTTAGGAGTGTTTTCATTAATTGATAAGTGCCATCCATTTTTGTCCTTTTAAAACTCATTCCATAGAGGTCAAGCTGTACAATCACAGAGAAAAAAGTCAGCCAATAGAATATTTATGACTAAATATAAAAACAGGGAAAGAGTTTTGAGGATGGGAGCTTGAATTATTCAGAGTTGGTAGTTTGTACAATGACTAATTCATCAGCCAAGGGGACTTGCTGCTCCTGTCCTTGGCCAGTTGGATAGAGCCTGATGCTCAACTAAAGATACTCTCAATGTTACCTCTCACACATCAAAATCTTCCAAATGTCTTACATCTAATCATTTGTGCCAAAATGAAAGATTATACCATCACAGTTTAAATGTATGAAATTATTTATTTAGACTGTATTTTACTGGGTTATATGTTTTGTTTTGTTTATGCGCTTTAATTAGAGCTTCTTTAATCACTTCTCTGTCAAAATACATGATTGAGATGCTATTACTACTGATGTATTTTCACATTTACAAGTGACTAATGAGAAAGAATATGATCCACTGAAATATTCAAGGAGGAAAATGTATTCTCTCAGTCCAATGAGCTACTATATCAGAGGCAAAAGAAAAGAATTAGGAAGTTGAGAGGATCATTCCCAACCACTAGGAACTAAAATATTTCTGTACTAATGGTGCTGAATGCAGTGCCAAGGGAGACACAGCTTCGCGTTTCAATTGTGGACTCAGTAACATTCCAGGCTTAATGTCAAGGTTCGAGATAATGTCTAAAAGTAATCAAGAGACTCCGATATTTGTACTTTTGCAAAGAAAATATTGAGGGTAACTTTGGATTTCCGTTGTAAGAGAGTCAGAGAGACCGACAGAATCTATCAGATCTTGATCTAGAGATTTAGACTAGAAAAGCAGAGATGAGGGCCATCCTTCCTCATGGGGGGCTTGAGATGATACTTTCTTACAGATGACATTGCAGAAGGGCTCCTTTTATTTTCAAAGCAAGGCCAAAGAAGCAAATTTTCTCATTTTCCTCCAAAAATGTATTTACAAATGGGACACAGCTCCAAAGGCATATCATTTCAGACTCATGTAGGTGAGCAGTGTATTATTTTCTTTTTCTAAACATTGCTTCTAAGCATGAGAAGATTACTACTGGGGAGACAGTGAAAGTTGTTTATTTGAAATCCAGGTGGCTGACACATAGTTTCAGGAGCTGCTCCTCAGAGAAGAACAGGTAATTTCTCTTTAATGCATGAGAAAAGAATTGAGGGTAAAATGTAACCTTTAAAGGGAATACAAATAAAGGTTAAAATGAAATCAGACAGTGTTCATGTTTAGGCATTTGGCTTTGTAAGTTTGGACATGACTAAAACCCTTTATTTCTTCCTACCTTATCCTGTTCCCAAAATTTGGGACAGGTCTTATAAAATAATATTATATAAATCTTGCTATATTAAACAAGAACAATCTTTTTCTAAATAAGAATTAAAAGCTCTTTATAGGTAAGAGATATCTTCTCATTTACTCGAAGACTATAACTTTGGCAAAGTTGAGCAAGTTTATTTTTAAAAAGTGGATTTATTCTGCATCATTTTGATTATTTTTTCTATTAAAATAAGAAAGTAGTTTCATTTTAATTATTATATAAAGGGACAGGACCAGTGCTTTAGCTGTTCTTTGTATATTACAATATTTCTTTGTATATCACAATATCTCCATGTAGGAGGGAGAATATGTTTTATTAAGACTTTTTGTTTTACTTACATGTATATAAATTGAGTGTTTTTTTTAAACCTATACACCATTTTATCATTATTTAAATTAGTTAAGCAAAATATTCTACTTGGTTTTTTTGAGAGCCATAAACACAACTGGTGGAACAACTTCTGGGGCGGGGGTTGAGTGAGTCTGGTAGAAGGAACCTTGAGGACTAATTTAGCCCTCACCACTTCATCTCTGCCACTGTCACGT
>NW_004524902.1:972442-985790 GCF_000260255.1 Octodon degus
TTACTTAATTATTTCTATGTTCTGTTGTCAGGCTTCTATATGAGGCCCTGTATCTAAGCCTTATTTTTCCTTCAAAGTCCAAATGACATTTATAGCTTCAGTCATGTGTTTTCTGCACTCAGTCCACAACTCTTTAGTTTTTAACTTAATCTGCTCATAGATGCATGAGACCTAATTAACAGTGAATTACATATATGTATGTGCCTTTCTCTAATTGCTTTCTTTACATATGCCCTAACTTGCCAGGTATTTTGTCAAATTCAGAAGACTGTGTCTTCTTCTTATTTTATATCATGTATATTACTCTAAGGGAACAGAGGATGAATACTATTGATTGATATTTGTCATCCTAATTCTTTACAACTAACCTGTCTGAGTCAAAACAATGTTGTAGCTACAAAAGTGTATCATTTTTTAAAAAATGTTTTTGGTATAAGGTCTCCTAAGGCAGCTAGGACTTGTAGTGATCCTCTTGTTTTCAGCCTCTCTAGTGCTGGAATTACAGGCGTGTGCCACCACGCGCTGTCTCAATGGCCAGCTAGGCATTGGTAAAGGCTGTGGTGCCAGGAATCAAACCCAGCCCCATGCACTAAGCAGGCATTTAGTCAATTCAACTATCTCACCAACCCTAACAGTGTATCAAAGTTTTCCACAGATTTTTTAAAATCATCAAATATCTTTCTGGGTTCTCTTGTTAACACATAAACTTATTTCAAAATGTTTTAATTTTGGGATTGGCTATAATGATAATTACAGTATTGAGTGGAATTTGTATCCAATTTGATACATAACATGTGGTTGTCTCAAATATGATTCTCTTGTGAAGTGTAGTCCCTTGTATGGAAAAAGTAGGGTTGGTTAGAGCATGTCACATCCAGAAGGACAACACAGTCACATAAACATGGAACACAACAAGCTGACCCATTTCTATAGCAGAAGAAAATTCTGTGTGTACCTTTAATACCATAAAGTCACTAAGCATTGATAAATATCAAAACATGAAATAATATGAGCACTGAATTCACAGAATTTATCGAGAAAGCACTTCCATTTAGTTAGAACATACTATAGTAAATATGTATAAAACTGTTATTAACTGTGTACTATTATCTAAGAGAAGACTAAAGGGAGATGAGTAATGATACTGGACAATGCACCCAGTTTTGTAACTATTATACTAGTCATAAAATGCATCCCTAAACTCGGGTTCCATGAACATCTGGACCAAATCTACAGGTTCCAATTAAACTTATCAGAAAAAATCCAATATTGTATTTAATGCAGGCAAAAGGCCCTGTTCTAGTAGAGGGCAGGGACTTGGGTACTGCCACCACATAAGTCGACTCTACAGCATGTGCTGCACGGAGTTGGTGCTCAGCCAGTTCAGCTCTAAGGTCTTCCCTTCACAAGCTAAGTGATCCAGTGTCCAGTGTTCTGTTCTGATTTTCTGCAGAGCTTACCTTTACACACCTGAACATACACCATCTCCCATTGTATGACAGAGAGCCAAGAAGCTGTTTTCTGCATTATTAAAATTGCTTACTTCCAATGTAACAGCAGCTCCTTAGAAAGTTCACTCTCTAAGGGATGAATTAAGAACCCAAGAAAGATTTGTCAGTGTCTATCATTCCTGCTGGGTTTGAATGACTCAGGACTCCCAAAAAGATCCTGAAACTGGAAGCTGCTTTATCCAATAAGGTGCACAATAAAATGACAGTCATTGACTTCTTATTTTTTTCATAAAATGAGAGCTGTGACTCTGGCATTCATAGCACAGTCATTTTGTCATCAAGGACAGCATTATTTACAAACTAAAAGCATTCTATTTTAATTTCCACTTGAGATTTGCTGTATCTGAAAGGGCAGATGATTAAAAAATGCAATCTTTAGACCCACTTGTATAAAACACACTGGAAGAAAACTGCTCCCTCCTTTAGGGAAAATATATTCATAAAAAGTAAATTATATCTACAGATTTTTTTTCTGCTATTATCTGTCCTGTGTTTTTTTTCTTCTGCATGGATGTTTAGGTCAAGTACAGTTTCTCTCTAGGTTTTCCAGGGTCTTTTTTAAAAACTATACAGTACATTTAACATGTTCTTGCCATATAAATAGCACTTTGATTACATATCTATTTAATAAAATGCAAATGTTTAATTCTCCATGGTAATCTCCATATAGTTTTTGTGCTCCTGTCTAGCACTTATGTTCCTTTCAAGATTTGTAGTGTTTCATTATTGTTGGCAACACTAGCTAACCCTACTCTTACTCTTCAGTGCCTTGGTTTATATTTATATTCTCTCTAGAATGTCATCTTCCTGCCACCATGTGTTTATATTCATCTGATTCCAAGGCTCAGCTCTGGCTATGTCTACGGCATGATGCCTTTTTGTGCCTAATTTTATCAAAATAATATTTGCCAAGCCCTACCCTCTTGTCTTTTATCCTTTTCTTAATTTGTATCAATTTTTCTCTTGAATATATACCTTGTCTTAAGTGAACCTTCCTTCAAAACGAAGATCATGCATTCATTTCAGTATCTTGGGTAGAGTATACATTCAGTGTCCTACGTATTTTTGAACAATGCCTTTCCCCACTAGTGAGCAAAGATACCACTATTGTAGCCAAACTAATTGGAGTATAGGGGCTGGGGATTTGGCTCAGTAGTAGAATGCTTGTCTAGAAAGCAGGAAGCCCTGGGTTCGAGCCTCAGCACCAAAAACTAAAATTGAACTTTTCCTAAAGAACAATTAAACAAACAAACAAAAAATCCCAGTAAAATGAAAAAAGACTGAAAACAAAGAAGGCAATTGGAGTAGAAACAGATAATCAGTGATTAAATTAGAGAATATAAAGTAGAAGTGTAAATAGTTCAGCTCAACTCTGGTAATTTCCACTAAAGAATAACTTTCCATAGCTGTTGCAAAACTAGATCCTTACTGTCTAGCACTATCGAAACAGGACACAGAATCCCATGATGGAGTCTTAACTCTATAGACATACCATTCAATATATTTTGGGTTTTTAAAATATTTTTATTGAGAAACAGCAATAAGACAGTTTCATAAGCAATTAGTAGTACATTTTCACTAATTAATACATTGCATATTGTTGTCTTAGTGCTTATTCATTGTACAAGATGCAGACCTGATAACCTGTCTCAAACACTATTAAAGCCAACCACTCTATTCATGAATTAAGAGAATGGAGCTGTATATCTATCCTAACTATTTTGAGTATAGAGATACAAAATGCTTGTTCATTTGTATCCCCCTTTTTTGTTTAGTTTTGTCAGAGAAGGGCATTCCATTGTCATTTAAATACTGTAGGTGCATGAATTCAGCAAAATATCCCAATATAGTCCAATAGTCCTTAATAGTAGAGGGTTTTCCATAAGACTGTTAATGTCTGAAGTTGTTGACTTTAGTATTTTGCAGCTCAGCATATTTATTTGGCTTTACTTTTTATACTTCATTTTTATACTTTTCTGCTGGATGGTTAATACCAAGAAAGAGCAAGACCTGTATAACAAGAACTGTAACTTTTGTATCTGATAAGGTCAGTCAAATCCCCTAGGATTTACCCTGAAACCCTGTACCACAGTTTGTAGATCCTTTGTCGGTGTCAGCCATGTGAATGAGTCATGGCCATTGCTTGGCCAATTTACTTTCTGTGAAAGCCTGAGAGAATATTTTCTCTCCATGTGACTCTCCTTAGGCACACTCTACATCATGGATCACTTCCCTCTGTGGCCCCAAAATCTCCTTGATTAGAAAATTTGGGACACAATTGAGTTACAGGATATCATAGGACAGCTTCTCCTATTTCCTGAGTCTGTATTTTGTACAGAGCAATCATGATAAACTGAATTTAAATTTTCTTCTTTTATGCCATTGAAGTGCTGTGCTTCTAATAATTAATTAAACATAAAGCATATTTCCCATCAATAAGACAATATTATTTTTGCTTTTACCTCATATGCACTTACCATGGATCATTAACTATAAATACACTAGACCTCTTTCTGCCACATAATTCTCATAGACATCATAATATACTGTATTTTAAGAAAATATCATGTTTATATTAGTTTATGCTTATTTTGAGGATTGTGCTTTAATATTACCTCTGTCCTCTATGTTACCTCATTTTATTTCTAAGTACTAGCTTTAATACCATGCTTCTTAACAGAATGAATAAATCTATGCATTTGGGAAATATGGCTCAGAAGAACAGAACTTTTAATAGCATCTTTAAGACAGGGTAATCTTCTGTTTGATCCTGATTGAATTAAATATCATCAGGGCAAATTTAATTTGTTGCAGTTTCCATTTCAATTAATCATCCATTGAAGAAGAATGTGAGAGGGCTGGCCAGATATCTCAGCCGACTGAAGCGCCTGCTTAGGCAGAATGCAGTGGCCGGGTTTGATCCCAGGCGTGCCATGTGGGCCATACCCCTGGGGTGCCCTGAGCCAGTGATTGAGACTGAGTGTGGTGGATGTGCCTGTAATTCCAGCACTTGGAAGGCTGAAAACAGGAGAAACACTCCAGAGTCCGATCTATGTAATGAGACCCTGTAGACCCTGTACTAAACACACACACACACACACACACACACACACACACACGCACGCACGCACGCACGCACGCACACACACACACTAAGGATATGAGTTGAAATATTAGGAAACCACTTTATTCAGTTAGTAATAAAAAATAAGCCACTTCACATAACAAGGCTCTTATACATTTGCTGAAGTACAATTTTTATTAAAAGTTTGCAAAGAGAAAAAAGTCATGATCTCAGTGAATTTTAAAGAAATAAGCACAGAGTCAAAAACAAGGTCAAGGGACAAAGAACATTATCAGTGTTCTTCATATCTAGTAAAGTTTCTCACAACTTTTCATATCATAAGTAATTACTGTCCTGACTTCTATCTCACCATAGTATAGTTTAACTTGTGATAGATTATATAGAAGATAGATAGATCAATAGATAGATAGACAGATGATATGATAGATTCATCAGCATATATGCTTTTGTGTCTGGTTTTTTCTGATCAAAATTATGAGTATAAAATTCAAATGTTTTGTCTATGATGATATCTTGTTGGTTGTTGGTATACAGTATTATGTCACCATTTATTTATGCATTTCATTGTTGAAGGACATTTGGGGTGATTCTGTTTGGGACTATGTGATATACAGCTGCAATGAACACTTGATGAGTTCTTTGAAGTGGGATGGCTGAGTCGTGTTGTGCACATACATCTCGTCTCATTAAATACATAAAGTAGAGGTTAACATAAATTTTCACACATGATTTTATATCAGCAATATTTTGACTTATTTTAAATCAGCAAAATCTTTAAAAATTTAGCTATATATGAAAGATGTAGCTAGCTCTATTACAATTAATAAATAGTACAAGGAGCAGTGTACTGCGGATTTGGTAGGACAATAAAGGAAACTGCTATAAGGTGCAATCAAAATTTACAAAGAAAGCCAGACACATGTTTCACACAGCTAAGGATGAACTTTCTGAGTCAAAGAAATAGTGACATTAATTTTAAGTTCTTTGTTAAATATGTGGAACAAACGAATTCAGGAGATTAATTGGGGTCCCAGGCAGGCTCGTACCACAGCCTCCACTTATAATCAGTCTCTCAAATTATTGTTCTAGAAGCCCTGGATCTCTACAACAACACCAGAATCACAATCATTAATTACTGTTTGAATTCCTCCACACCAAGTGTTGTGGTGGAGGTTTCTCTACTTTTCAAAGTGTATTTATTTGTGAGAGAAGATAAGGATAAAATATACATGTTGAGTGGTGTATCCAAATGTTTACTAAAACTTTTCCTCCAGTGAAAGAGCAAGTATAAAACAAAGTCATATTTTATTACTTTAAATGAGTCAGGAAAAAGAAGGAAGCCTACTTTAAATCACAAGTGAGACATAAATTCTTTAATTTTGTTTAATCATAGTAAATTCCACATTTGTTTTATTCATTCATCTTATGATAGGTATACAGGCCACTTTCAGGATTTAGCTATTTTCTAAGTGGCACTGCTATAAGGATGGGCATGCATATGACGCTAAGTTATTTAGAAGATACCAGTAAGGTGAATAGCTGTGTCAAATGGAATTGCAAGCTTCATTTTTTTGAAGAATGTCCATACTGATTTTCATACTGCTTGCACTAGTTCATATTTTCACTGTTCTCTTGCAGGGTGTCAAATAAGAATGATATCTTTTTCAAATCAAGTGGCATATTCTAAATCTTCATCCAAATATTTTACAGTCTATTTTTTACGTGATTTGGGTCAGCAGTTCTTGACTTACTGTTTCCTTTTTCTGATTATATTTAAAATATTAAATTATATTTAATATATTTAAAAAGGAAATAAGAACTTGGCATCTTCTGTTAATCACCTTCTACTTTAAGTCAGCTAGACAAGAATTCTGTTCCTGGAAGCATTCAGCTACATCCTTTAAATAAATTCTCCTCTAAGTTTAAAATTCTATTGTTTGGCCCCTCAGAGCTCCCCCGTTGATGAAAGCTCTTGATTATTAATCAGAACAAGTAGTGTAGTTTAGGATTAAGAGTTCAGATTCAAAATGAATTAAGTCAAGTTCAAATTCCATTTTGTTCTCAGCTGTTGGAGTTTGTGCAGATTTATCACCACAGCCCTGTCCTCCCCACTAATAATATATTCCAAATAATAGCTTACTTCATATGTCACATAGGGGACAAATAAAGTAACAGATGTAAATTCCCTCAGTGGTTTGTACACTTTAACCCCCAGTTTATTATTGCTACTGTCTCTTGAGAACTGAAATGAGTAGCATAAGCAGGTCATGCAAATCGACCACAAAGCAGAGTTTAATTCAGCCTAGAATCATACCAGCCTTACTCATCATTAATGTAAACACATTTTATGTATAAAAGTACAGGATTTGATCATGTTAGATTTTTCTGGGTAATTTAAGAAAAAGAAAGAAGTAGTTTCAATATTTGTCTTCAGATGAGAATTGACAGGTGTATAAAAATACTGCTAGGGCGATCAGGTATGCTGGTACACATCTCTAATCCCAGCACTTGGGAGACTGAGGCAGGAGGATTGCACTGAGTTCAAGGCCTGCCTGGGCTACAAAGTGAATTTAAGTTAGCTTGACCTTCATAGTAAAATCCTGTCTCAGAAAGACAAAAAGAAACAAAAATATTGCCAAGCTTTTGGATGAGGGGAGAACTGTGGAAGTGGGGGGTCCACGTGCAAGAAACAAGGGCAGAAAAAGAAAGCAACTATGGTAAAGCCCCTTGCACTCTTGTAATCCATGGTGACAGGTCCCCTTGCTGAAAGCAAGCCCTGGCACTCTTTGGCTTTTGACATGTGATGGGGCTCCTGTGATTTTTCCTTGCAAGACCAGCAGCAAACAAGAATACTAAAACTCCAGTTTCATTAACATTGTCACTAAATGTGTTCCTGTGGGCGACTCGGGGTCCTTTTATTGAAGGAGATAGGCTGTCCATGCTTTGCCCCAGCTCATCAGAAGAAATGATCCTCTAGCTTTTCTCATTTTACAGGCTTTGTAACAAGGACCTGGCATGTCATTCTTCTCGCTTTGCTAAGGACAAGGCTACGGCACTGGTGTAGCCACACTTTATGATCATGGCCGTCCACAAATGAAGGCTGACACATTCATTGCTTAGGTAAATCATTTGGGGCTCGGACATCAAATTTAGGATGTCACTATAGACTAAGAAAGATAGCATACTCATTTTATCCATTTCAAAATAGAGACTAGAAATTCTGTATTTTTAGTCAGACTTTATCTCAACATGATAGGTGCATTTGTGTGACAATAAATGACAGTAATCCAGTGTGCATTTCAAAATGCCAGAAAAATTGCGACAGTTTTCATCAAGAGATGGTAAATATTTCAGGAGACAGCAATGTTTAGCCCAATTTAAATATATAATATATATATGCCAACACATCATCAATTACCCCATAAATATACACAATTTTATGCTTTCATGAACCAGTGTATTTTATTTCTTTAAACGAAAATATAAAAGGAAAATTTCAGTACATGCACAAAAAACTTATCCCACAAAATAAAAGCATTAATGGCTTCATTTGAAATCACTAAACATGATATCATCCAAGTAGCATTACAGATCAGATCAGCTTCGTCTGGGTTCCAAATGCTCTAACAGAACATTGAAGTGTATTTGAAATGCACTAAGATTTGGCCTATCATTTTTTATAGAAGTCTTTGAAATATTTCAGTGAATGCTCTTCACTCATCCATAAAGAACGGATTGACAGGCTTGCTGGAATCCTCTCTGCCATCTGTAAACCTTCCTGCCAGAGCCCAGATGAGGTGAGGTGTGGTTTCACCCAATCCCATGGGCAGAGGTCCCTCACCATGGCCTGCAAGAAAGGTTATTTCTTGCCTGATCTGTTTCTGGAAATTTCACTTATTACTCTGATTACATGATTTAATTGCATATTGTATATACTGACAAGCTAAAAATTTGAAATGCCGCAGCCTTTTCTGAAACTGGAGTTCAGTGCTTTGGAAAAGCTAAGGCAGGGGTGTTATTGCACTGGGTGTGAGGTCAATAATATTAAAATAATGGGGGAATAATATAAATCTAGGAAAATATACGAGAGATATTGTTTCACTAGTCTCATTTACATTCTTATTCTATTTTTTTATTTTTTATTTTTTATGGAACCAGGGATTGAACTCAGGCCCTTGAGCTTGCCAGGCAAGAGCTTATTCTACTGAGCTATCTCCCCAGCCCCTCTTATTCTATTTAGATTCTATGTTGAACAAGAAACTATGGAGGAAGAATAAAGACGTCTTATGCATAGAAATATCAAGTGCACTTACCCTCCAATGAGCAAAGCCAAGAGAGGAAGGTATTCAATTTCTACTACAAAAGATGGAAAATATTCTAAATCATGCTTTCAGCTAAAGCTTCGCACATTGTCTACCAAAGTTTGTGGATAAAATGAATTGCTTCTGATCAGCACTACAAATCTCAGTCACATTAGCTAGCAGAGTTCCAGCTGCCTGTTCAAACTTTTGCGGCACACAGGAAGAATATACTGACATACCTAAAATAAGGTAAAATTGGTGCACACTATAACTATCAGTGAATCCTTTACCAGCTTTTTCTATGAGGAAGCAATTGGCATACATTCTAAAAATAAATGCTATAGGGACTGTGTTCGGTTTCAGAAGATCGGTGCACAAATTCTTATTTTAGTGCCACCAATTCATATTATTAGTGAAATCAGCTCCAAAATAGCCAATGATAACCATTATAAATACTACGAAAGCTTCAGAGGGAGAAACAGAAGAAAACTGACTATTCTTAGGACAGTGGGATGGTTATACTCTCTGTCTGAGCACGTCTCCACTAATAAGACTGTTCCTTCAGCATTTAATCAAATAAATTCAACTATATACACATTGTTGGTACTCAGAGTTAAGCACAATGTCCTGTTTTTGTTTAAATATGTGCTATCATTATTAAATCTTTGTAACTATTGTAATGACTATTTTATTTTATTGTTATTATAAGAAATAGTCTTTGGTGATTTCTTTAGCTTGTATTTAAGATGTAATAAATGGTAATAATACTTAAAATAATAAGAGTTTATGACAACTTATATAATTTAACAATCTCAATTTGGGCTTCTCACTTTCTGTTTAGTTTAATAATGAATACCGTCATTCGCAGTTTTATCTAAGCTGGAATATGCAGAGTTCAATGAACTCTAAAACAATTTTACAGCAAAGTTTCATTTTTATTCTCCTCATAAAATTCATTCTTTAGTTCTGGCAATACTTATCCAAGATTTTCACATATTTTACAAGGCTTGCAGAAGCAACCACACCTTGCATATGTTTTAACTTTCTTTATTCCATCTACTGTGCCATATTTTTTTAGTTGGGTAGGAATTAATTTTTTGTTGTAATCCTAAAGCACAAAATAAATATTCAGTAATGTATTTGCATATTAAGCGGTCTAATGGAACAAACTGCACATTTGTGGAGTTCAGGATAGAGCATCATCCAAGGCCTGTTTCTCAGAAGTATGGAAAATAGGATGGCAGTCCAAAACCATTTCTTTAACATACAATAGCCAACAGTAATGTGAAGTTATTTTACATACAAGTAAAATTTAATTGGTAATTTTCAAGGCACAAATTAAATGTTTCAACAAACTACCTAAAAGTTTTTGATAACACGTACCAAGGATGATATAAAATAACTCAACATTGACTTGCTGTACTCTTACTTAGGAGCTCTTTTGTTTTTCTTCAAATGTCTTCTAACAATATTGTTATGTATTTGGTTTGTTTTATTTCATAGCTCCTCAGAGATGCTGAACCATATTGAAGATAACATTTTCATTTATTTTCAGTGGTCTAGTTTGCAGTACATAGTGATTACATTTCTCATGGGGAGTTGGTGCATATGCATAATACAGATTTATGTCTTAGTTCTTTTTTTCATTCCCCTTCCTTCTCTTCCTTCCTCTTTGACTCCGTTCATCTTTTTCAAAACAGTGAAAATGAAAAAAAATATCACTCTCTTTCCTGTTATCTAATTTTTTGCCTTTCATGTATACGTCAGGTTTCTTGTATAAGAGAAATAACATGCTATTTAAGCTTGCAGTTTATCTTTAATTCTGAGTTTCCAGAATCTAAACTAGACAATAGTACTTTGCAAGCACATGTTTTAGACAGAATTTTCTGCTTAGAGCACAAAGAGTCTTACAGATCATGCATAGAAAAAGTATTAATCAGCTTTATAGTACATTTTACTAATTTCAGCTTGATAGAAACTAACGTATAATTTCAGATAAGCTCTACTCAGATTCCTGTTGTGTTACTGCTGAGTTCTAAGTCAGAGGGTTTCTGCTTTTCGAAAAAATTATCCAAATGTCTTTTTTTGGTCAAATGTGCTAAAATATGTTCTCATCTCTTGTTTCTTCTATTTTGCTTTGAAATATTCTTGTGTTTTTTACTTTTGAGGGATATAGTTAATAATCATTTTATTCATCAGTTCATTTTGAATGTTCTCATTTACCTAGTGCATTGTCTACCTCCTGTACAACTTGTATACTCATTTCAACATGACTTTTCTATAGTACAACATGCAATACTATGCTACCAAAATTTATTAGCTCACAAGAGCATTTTGAATTATGCATTTCCACTGTCCTTGAAGACAACCTGTAGAGATATTATTTGAGAGGTATACTTTAGTTTCAAGAAAATCCTTTCAGACAAAGGAAATGCAGGAGTGTTTAATTACATGAATCAAAATATCATTAACCACTAGACATGTATTGGGTAGGGAATGGAGGAAGGAAATGAGGAAAGAATGAAAGAAACAAGGAAGGGAAAAGAGAAAATGTCAAGTAAACAAGAAAAAGAATAGAAGCAAACCAATCTTCTTGTTTTAAAAAATGATTCTGGGTTCAGAAATTCTTTTTCGCTCGAAGGCCTATTATGGCTTGTATCTAAAAGTTCTCCCAAAGTGTCATGTGGTCACAGTAGCTTTTTCAGAGGTGGCTAAATATAGAGTATGCGATGCTGGGATTAAGAGCGTGTGATCAGTAATCAGTCACTGATTGCTTTGGCATTGCTTGGTCAGGCTTAAGGGTGGCACACGGCAGAGGGCAGCCATTCATGGTGGTGGAAAAAGCCACAAGGTGTCAGCACCACAAGCCTCTTTCTGAACAAGAGTACCCACCCTGGGATGAGGATAGTGCACACTCTTCTCTGTAATACTGATTCATAAACATGTAATATTAACTGCGGCCCTCCCCACTGCCCTGTGGAACACTGGAACATCTTGTTTCTGTCTCACTCATTAGAATCCTACGCTCCAGCCTCTCTCATTCCTCAACCTCCACAGGCTCCAGTAATTATTATTTGATACTCCTGTCAAATTTATTTTTAACATCCTTGTATGAATCTGACCTATTTCACTGCACACTGTGTTCTTGATGAGTAAATAATTTAAAGAAAACTGAGCTCTTATCTCTGTCTTCACCTGTCTTCACCTGTACATGAATGTTTTCACCTGTGTTTGCTGAAACTTGTGGTTTCACTTTAGGAACAAAATGAAAGGTGGTAGGAAATGAGAAGGATTAGAAAGGGTTTTTTTCCCATATTAGTGGAAATTTTTACTTGACATGTGTACAGTACAGAGCAATGAATGGAGAATTGCACTATATTTTCCTTGATATGATTTTTAGCCCCAAATCTATTTAGAAGTTTGATTTTGGTAAAATAGCTACAATTTATTTGAAAACACAATAGTGTTAGATAGCATCATTACAGTTATTTCAGCTTCAGTATCTAAATCTTGCATATGTTTACAAGACAAAACCATGAAAATGCTTTAGAGCTAATTCAGGAATTTATTCTTTAAAGAAGTAAGAGAAGAAAATGGCTAAAATGGTGTGCAAATTTTGTTATGAAATAGTGGCCAGTTCTGGCAAGTAGTTCATATGGAATAAACATCTATATTTGCTCAAATAAAGATGCTGTTTAAGCGCAACAGACCGAAGTTCACAGACACTAAGCTGATCTCAGCATAATGGATATTATTAGCATTCTAAAAAAGTGCATTATGAGGCAAACTCTAAATCTGTTCCTGTCAACATGCTACATATGGGAAATTTATTACATATAGCAAATATGTACAAAATTGACTTTCACATATTGAACATACATTAGCTGTTTTAAATCATGATTATACTGACTTTTTATTACACAAAATGTTTTGACAATAAATATGTGAGTGACTATTTTGATAACATCTCACCAAACAGCAATCTGTAATATTAACATTACCCAAATATTAGGATATTATATCAGTTATGCATAAAATAATCTTTCACTAAAAGTTTTCCAATTTAAAAAGTAACATTTTTTAAGCAAAATCAGTAAAAACTTGATTTTTAGGTTTTCTCTTTTTTTTTGTGCAGGATCTCACTACACAACCCACATTAGTAGTGATCCTCCTGATTTCTGCTTCCCAAATGCTGGGCTTACAGGCTCTCCCCACCACGCCCGGACTCCATCCCAGGCTCAGAGCACCTGGAGGCAGGGCGGCGAGCGCAGCATGCAGAGCCAGGGATCCAACCATTGCTCATGAATTAGTCTGCGGAGCGTACCGCGGGCCCTAAAAACTTGATTTTTTTTTTCAAAATTTTATTGATAAACAGATAGCAATGAGACAGTTTCAAATCAAATCGGAAGTACAGATTCAACAACTAACACACTGCATATATTCTTCTTAGT
>NW_004524902.1:986277-999449 GCF_000260255.1 Octodon degus
CAATGTGCTCTTTGTGAAAGCCTGAAAGAACTTGATTTTTAAATTAAATTTAAATTCTGTTTTCACCACGTTTAAGGTAAATATAAATGAAAACATAGATATTATATTTCTAATGCTGTGGCTTATTCCCCTGGGGGAATTCTTTTTAACATAAAATTATGGACTCTCGAATTTATGTTGCCTATGAAATTCTCTAAGGGTTTTGTTCCCAAAGTCAGATGCTAACTTTATTTGTGTACGTTCAGAAAGGATTTTTAGAAGGCTGTCTTTGGATTCATCGTGGTAGGTTTTGGAATCTGATTTCAGAAGTCGCAGTAGCTACTAACCAGAGCACAACGGTACAGGGCACTTCACACTACAAGGGTCTCCGCACAGACGTGGAGTCAGCACTCCTCAGCTGAAGTCAGCAGCCCTCGCTTCCTGCAGCATAGAATCCCAGCCTCATGGGACAGAGCTCCCATAGGAAGGAGGGTAGAGCACTGCAGGATGTGGGTATCTGAAGGGTCCTCAGCGCCATCCCAGAGGAATGAGCAAGTGTCAGGACTGAGAATGGCTTTGTTTGGATAAAGCACGTGCTGTTCAGATGTGACTAGGAATCATACCTTATATTTTGTTCTCTCAGCTTCACTGTGTCAACTAGTGAGTGAGGATGACACAGAATGACAGCAGAGACCAGGTGACCGAGTGTACCAAGCAAGAATGGAGTTTGTAGTTCAGAAGACAGCAAATAGTAAGCATTTTAGGAAGCAATAGAAAACTAAAAAAAAAATACAAGCTGAATGTTATTTTGATCCTGATAAATGTCTCACATCTTTCTGATTTGTGACTTTCAGAACTGATCCACTTATTCACAAAAAATAAAATGCACCTTTTAGAAATATTGGATATATTTTACTATAGAGTGCTATGCTATTCAGTGATTATAGCTGAATTTAAATGCTAGTTTCTTGTTGTGATATTGGTAATCGAAGATTAAAATGACCAAGTGCACATTAGGATCTGAAGCTACTTCCAGACAATATTTGTGAGCATTCCCCAAGATACCAGCACATATGGTTATTCATCACCACATCCCTGAGCATGTCAGCTTTTATTAGTGTGACACGCGGAGTATGACAGAAGAGATGCTATCAAGCCTGATTTACTGCACACAGGCACACATGTAAAGCACAGAGAAAGGCATCATGTGATAGCTCCTGCTGAGGCATTTGCCCAAATTATAGGTTTTGTGAGCTAAATTTAGCTAGATTAATTAATTATGAACGGATAACCTTTTCTGATATATGCTTAATAATGCAATATCCTAAACAAGTGGGTCTGCCCTGGAATTATTGACGGGCATCAAAATGAAGACCAAGTGATGAGCGATATTGGACACCACACACAGACACTCTTCCTGCCTGAGCTGGCTAGAGATGCACTCCACGCTAATATATTTGGATTTTTCTTTCTTGTAGGTACACAGGAAATGCCCCAATGGCTCCGGAAGAAGGAATTACGTTCAGAGAATATTTTATATTCTTTACCTTGGTCCTCACTCTTTAATGGTCCCTGAGCTAAAGAAGGGCTGTAACTGTAGCTGAAGAATTCTTATTCTTATTTCACTGTTTACTTTTTATGTCTTAATTGAGCAAGTTCTATCTAATAATTTTATTTAAATTTATGAGGAAATTTTACACCAATATTTAAAAATTGTATGTGTTTAACACTAAGGCATTTATTTATAGGACACTCTACATTGTTGATTCATGAAATTAATGATAACTAAGAAGTTATTGTAGAAGTCACAGAAAAGGGACATTTAAATAAGTGAATCACAAAGAACAAGTATTTGCAAGGTAGAGAAAGGCACAATATAATGTTGTAAAAAAGAAACATCCTTACCTTTCACAAAGGAAAAGCTATGGAAAAGATTTGGCTAGATAACAGAAGGACACAGACAGGCTTAGATAAATAGTGCGTGGCTATATTAAAAGACTATTTGCTTTAAAGAATGTGAAGGTAGAAGTCATTGTGAAATAGTTAAACATTTTAAGAATGAGGGAGGAGAGTTATATGTTTTCTCTTTTTATGTATGGAGAAGCTCACATTACTTGTACTGTGAATTACTCAAATAAGAGAAACAATGCCATATTTATGCATGTGTGTCCAGTTTATTTCACTTAATGTTGTCTCAAAGTTCTTTCAGTTTCCTACAACTGATGTGAATTTATCCTTCATTTTGGCAGAGAAATACTTCATTTTGCAGGAAACCATATTTTCTTTATAGACTAATCTGTAGGTGGACATGTAGGCTACCTCCAAGCCTGCTTCTATTTTGAGAAGATAGCTGGAAGGGGAATAGCAGGGTCAAAAGGAATCTCTAGTTTTAATTTTTGAAGAATTTCTGTACTGATTTCCCCAGTGGTTAAACCAGTGCACAGTTCCACCAATAATGGAGAAGGGTCCCTTTTTCTCCACAGCCTCACCAGTATTTATCATTATTTGATTTCTTGATTATGAACATTCTTTCTGGATTAAGACAGCATGTCAGTGTTATTTTAATTCGAATTTCTCTAAACATCAGAGACATAGAATGTCTTCATGTATTTATCAGCCAATTATATTTGTTCTCATAAATGTCTACTTCCAGTTGTCCATTGATTTATTAGATCTTTTGTTTTGGGAGGTCGATTATTTTAGGTGTTCTTCATATAATCTAGATATTAATTCTCTGTATGAGGAATAGCTGGCAAATTTTGTTCCCATTCTGTAGGTTGTTAATTTATTCTGTTGGTTGTTAATTAATTCTGTTGGTTGTTTCTTTTGTTGTACACAGGTTTTTTTATTGAATGTAACTACATTTTTAATTGATGTTATTTCTTAAGTAATTTTGCTTTTGTTTAGAATATCTTTAGCTATGTCTTTGTCTTCAAATTTTATATCCCAGCAGGGTAGTGTTTGTGCTTTAATTCTTAGACCATTCATCCATTTTGACTTGTAGTACATACTAAAGGAAATGGCACTAGATTCAGTCATCTGCATGTGCACAGCCGGTTTCTCCAGCACTGTTTATTAAAGAGGCTGTATTGCATTCACCATATATTTTTGCCTCCTTTGCCCAAGATCAGATGACTGGATGTGCTTGGAGTTGTTTCTACATACCGTATTCTATTCAGTTTCAAAGGGGAAGGTGAAAGGACTTGGCAAGAGAAGAGGTATGAAGTGCAGAGGGCAGAAGAGGACTGACTACTAGCTTTGCATCTGAGACCCAGACAGGGCCGGTAGAATTAGTTTAAAGAGAATCTGATAGGATGGCCTCCTTCAAACAGATTCAGATCAAAAATGCCCAATGAAGACTCTCATCATTCATATTTAAATGATTCTAGAGCTCAGGAGAGTTTGTGTCTAGAGACAAAAAAGTGAGCCAACCCAGAATCCTCCTGTGAATTTTTTGGGATACTTTCTTCATTAATCCCCAAATTAGGGTTAGGGTCAAATTAGATTAATCACCATGGAAAGAAAAATCCTCTAAGGTTTTGTGAAATTAGTACATATATTTCAAAGCACTGGAAAATAGGTTATTAATTTTTATCATTTATACTTTGTGATGTCCATAATTAAGGAAGGTATATTTGCAAAAAGAAAAAAATTGGTCCAATTCCCAGTAACAGCTTTCAGCATATTTACCCTTCAGGCTCAGTTACTTATTTTGGCCTTTTGTGAGAGAAAGTTTTCAGATCAAACCACCTTTCCTGGATCAGAGTTACCATGGCACCTGAGCTGCCATTTGGCTTCTCTGGGTAAGTGTGCACAAACACAAGAGAGGATAGCAAGGCGTTTGAGCCAGATGCAAGAAGGTTTTGACAGTGTTTCCCTTGGACTTAGTTTATGAGTCTGTTTTCAGAATGAGGTGCAACTAGGGACTGGAACCCTTTTTATTTTTTTAATGTTTTCTTTTTATTTTAGGAGGGTCTACAGGGTCTCACTACATAGCTTGGACTTCTAGTCATTCTCCTGTTTTCAGTCTCTCAAGAGCTGGGATTACAGGCACGAGCCACCACACCCAGTCTCAGTGACCCTCTCAGAGCACCCCCAAGGTATGCCGGCATGGCACATGGGGGATCGAACCCCCGCTGCTGCATCTGTCTAAGTAGGCACTTTGGTCCGCTGAGCTATCTGGCTGGCCCTAGGGACTGGAACTCTTGACACTCATCTACACATAGCCTATTATGCATCCACCTTCAAGCAGCTCATACTGAAGGGCCACTGTCAGCTCAGCAGTGGATTCAGGGCATCAATTTGTGGCCCAAAGCTTGTTTCACACTAGACTTCCTTTCTAATGCAGCTTTTTGTACTTAAAATTGTTTTCCTTCATTGAACATCACAGAAAATTGATTCATCTTAACTCTATAATAAAATTTACCTTCAGATTGGCTCTTCAAACCTCATAGAAAGATGAATGTCAAAGATAATTACTCCACTATGATTAATCAATCCTTTTGAAAATTGCAGTCTCCAGATTAGAAACCTGATCTCTTTTATAATTTCAAAGAATATTTTTATCAAAAGATTTTACTTTTATCATTCTTTTGAAAAAGGAATCTAATGTTCCATTACATTAGTAGGTGATAATACGTTCATCAGAGATGTGTTGTAGTACATGCTTTACACCTTAGACAAGAGAAATGACAGCATCAGTAATCAAAAGCTTTCTCACTAATTGTGGATGAAAAGTGACAGTTGAGAAAGCTGAATCACTAATTATCTTAGGAGATCTTGACATTTCCCTTCTTTTAAATAGAATGTGTTAATTAATTTGTGCTTTAGATAATGTGATTTGATTTAAAATAAAAGAATAAGAGAAATTTTGATTTAACTGTGTCCAGCCTGAATGGACTCCTCGCTTGCAGAGAATTATTCTAGGCATTTGTTTTCTACAGGTTGTACTTCATTTGTGTCTCATCCTTAGTTTCAATATAAGACATCAGCAGCAGAGAGCTTTGTCTTTGTTTCTCCTCCTGCCCATTTTAGTCTCAAGTAAATGAAGCTGGATAACAATTCTAGACATGTGAAAGGAAAGAGGGAGAAGTGAAATTCCACAGCTCCTCTCCCTTCCCTCATCCCTCGCTGCTGACAGGATTCTCAATCATTCTCATGGCAGCAACTAAGTGCTGGACAATAGACATCTTTGGAGGAGAAAGGCAAGAAACAATTACCTGATCTATTTTATCCTGTGTGGAATTTCAATCTGGATATGCCACAAATTACAATGCTGCTTCTTTTCCCAAACAAAGAGATGCCATGAAAACAAAATATATTTTGTTTATTAAGAGAAATGGTACAAAACAATCACATGGTGTGAAGGAAACTAAAAAGAATAAAATTTCTCCATGGAAGGACACCTTCTGCAAAGGTATAAAGGCCTTCTACAAAGATAAAGCACCAATTCTTTCTTAGTAGTCTATGTTTGCAGAATGTAATTGTACATTTCTTATGTGCAGCTGGTACATGTACATAACACACCTCAATTCCTTTTTGCATCCTCTTCCTTCTCATACTTCCTTCCTATCTTCATCTCTTAATCCCCTTCTGTGAGAAAGATCTATCTCCCTATTTGTTCTTTCTATATAATTTGGGTTTCTCATAAAAAGAAACCATGTTACCTTTAAGCTTCTATGCCTGACTTGTTCACTTAACATTATGGTCTTACCTACTGTGTTCCTGGGATTATTCACTTCCCCATTTCATTTTTTTGCTTACAATAACATTCATCAATCTGTATATCACTACCATTTATAGTTTTGAACTGTATTATCACAGATGATTGCTGGATCGCAAGTTTGCATTGTTAGTGTACATCTCCCAAGATGTCCAAGTCTCTGATTATATAAATACCTTATCAAAGAAATGTCATTTATCATTATTTTCTCCTCATATTTATTCATTCCTTCTAAGGATATCTTTACTAATTTTGTTGAGAAACAAATAGCAACAAGACAGTTTCAAAACAGGTCAGTAGTATAGCTTTAATAATTAATACATTGCATATTGTTGTCTTTATAGTGGTTATTCATAGTACAAGAGGCACACATGATATCCTGTCCAAACACTATTAGTAAAAATCTTTCTTCTCATTGAATTAAGAGAAAGTAGTTGTATATCTGTCCTAACTATTTTGTATATACAGATACAAAATGGTCCTTCATTTGTATCCCTTTTTCTGTTTAGTTTTGTCAGAGATGGTTATTCCTTCACCATTTAAATATAGTAGGTGCATGAATTTAGCAAAAATAATCCAATGAAATCCAGTGCTCAATAATTGCATTGGGTTATCCGCAGGACAGGCAATGTCAGAAGTTGTTGACTTGAGCCTTTTACAGCTCAGCATATTAATATGGTTTTACTTTTAAACCTTGTTTTTATACTTTTCTGCTGGATAGGTAAGACCAAGATAAAACAAGACCTATATAACAAGAAATGCAACTTTTGTAGCTGATAAAGTCAGTCAAATACCCTCAGGATTTATCATGAAACTCTGTACTGCACTTTGTAGATCCTCTATCAGTATCAGCCATCTGGATGGGTCACAGCCATTGCTTGACCAATTTGTTCTCTGTGACAGCCTGAGAGAATGTTTTCTCTCCATGTGACTCTCCTTAGGCACACTCTACATCATCAATCACTTTCCTCTGTGTCCCCATAATCTCCTTGATCAGAAAATTTGGGACACCACCTAGTTACACGATGTTACAGTACAGGTTCTCCTATGCCCTGAGTCCTCATTGAACTTGAAAGCTAGGGCCAAAATGATGGCTGTCCTTGCAACTTTTCTTTTTCTCTAATTTTTTGTCTGCAAACTTAAGCTGTTAACCATCCGGAAGAGAAGCTTAATGATATTATTACATAAACATAGGCAGTTGAGCTGAACCTGACTATCTGTCTGAATAGCAAATATTACTAAAGATGTGTTTGTAACTCCTTCCTACTTGGACACAGAGATTTACCAAAATGAAAACCATGGCTGTTATCTTTAGAGCTACTAGAATTTAGAAGAAATATGGTAGTGAAAGTCTTTATGTAACTAATAGCTAAGCTTCAGAAATCCTCCTCTCCCTCTCTGTAAAATAAAAAGAAAAAAACTTTATTCACAAAAATACAATTATTATTAAAGTGTGGGCATCAGAAATGGAATCATACTCACTAGTCTCAGTCCATCACAAGAGAGGACCTGGAGGCAGAGAGGTCTTGCAGCCAGCACACTGGAAGCAGCTAGCCCTAAGGATTAGGCTTCATTCCTGTCACCAATACTGGTTTTACATCTTCTGCAATTTGTCATTGCTTCTATTATCCCCTCACTCTTCCTCAACTACACATTCTCTCAAAAATGCTGAATCAGGCCATCTGGTTAGAGGCCTTCTGAGGCTTCAAACAATCCAATGAGAAAAGAACTCAGGGCATCTTTTGTGCTGGAGGCAAAAGAAATAAACGTGGTATTTGCAAAATAGTGTGCTTTTGAGGATCAGACCTTAAAGTATTAATCTTGACTTTAAAAGACACGTAATAAGTTAAATTTTATTGTGAAAAAATTGATATATATCCTCATGGTTGACGTCCACAGTATATAGAGAGTAAATGAAGGGTGAAAAACCAAGGACCTGGCCAGCATTCTGGAACAGACTCTATGCTTCATACAGTAAGCGTGCTTGGCACATCAGCCTCCATGTAAACAAGTCCCACACAAAGTTATCATTCAACTCTAACAACAACGTAGACTTAATTGTTCAATCAGAAAATACTGGGGTGACTTTAGTTATATTGATTTTGAAAGCAAGAAACTATATCTAATATCTTTTAAAATAATAGAACCTTCTGTTGAAAACATTATGCATGCTTATTTAAAAATTATGCACATTTATTTTAAAAATTATGTATGTTTACAAAAAACTAAAGTGTTAAGGTCACCTAAATTTGAGACGTAACGATCATTTGAAAACTTGCAGATACTATTTTAAACATCTTTTTACATGTGCACACATGGGACATCAGGGAACTAAAAAATGTAATATTATTTAGTCATAACTTTAATAAAAAGAGCAAATTCTATTAGAATTTAGCAGAATAAAAAGTGAGATGGAAGACCTTGACAAACTTCAGAATAAAGTTTTCTTCCTTTCCTCAATAAGATCTTTAATTTCTTGAAGTACAGTAAATTAAAGTTTTTGAAAAGCAAAATAGTTTTCTCACTGCTAAGACAAAATACCCAACACATACAAACTAAGGGAGGAAAGTTTTACTTAGCTCATACTCTGTAGAGAGTCTGTAGTGAAGTCAGTTTATAATTGGTTTGCTCCAAGGCAATGTGAACAGCTCACAGAGGGCAGAAGGTAGCAAAAACAAAAAGGAGCCTTAAAAGCCTCTTTCTGCCCCTTTTTATCTTATCCAGGCTACACGGGGCCACAACACTCACTCTTAGTCCTTAATCCTAGCATTGCACCATAAGTCAATTCCAGCATCCCACACTCTAGAATTAGTGACCTCTGAAAAAGGCCTATTTATGACCTAATGAACCTTTTCAGTGACACCTAAACACAGCCATAACAGGTAGTAAAGAAAATCATACTCTGGTTGGAACACCTCTACCTGACTCCTTGATGAAAAACTAAAGAAATTAGCTCATTTATATCATTTAAATAAATTATGAAAGTGAACAAAATATAGGCAAATTGACAAAAATGTAGCCAACTATACAATAATAGTATATGTTATGTAAATTATGTTAATCCTAGAAATACCCAGATATTTTAACAATGATACTTCTATAATTAATACATTAATTGTTAAAAACAATAAAACAATCTAAGTTTATCAAAATTGGTGCAAAAAGCTTTCATTAATCTCAACACCATCACAGGAATAAAACAGGAAACAAACACAAAAACCCACAGCGATGTCCTGTGGTACAGTCATGGCAGTGTTTCTCCCAAGAGGAAGACCTTTGACTATAAGTGTGGTTTTGTATGCATCTCTGTCACTATGTCACTGTCATAGGTAAAGAGCTGTAACCATAGGCTTTTAAAGCAGGGCAACTTATCTTTTTGAAGGAGATCAGAAGAGGTTTACTACATGTTCATTCTTTACGCCTAGTTTCCTGAACATGCAGCAATTTTACATTTCATAGCAAATCCATTTACCATTTCAGAAGTACATATGAATGGGTGAAATTTAATAGTAACCATGAAAAACTCTTGTGGCCTCTCTTTCAATGAATTCAGTTCTTTTCTGTTAAGTTCTACCTTGATGATGAAATCAGTGTTTAAAAAGAGTCCACAGATGGTTTCATTTACAACTATTACTTCTAGATCACACTATGTGTCTCAATCATATAGAAATGTGTTCACAATGGTGATATGATATTACTAATCACATAAGATAATAAAGTGCACCTAAGAGTTTTTAATAGGATATAAGCCATAAAGCTCTCATTCATATTTTCTAAATTGTGAAAATATTTGAAGGGCACACAATACAGTATTTTATCCCCTCCCCAACAGACAACACAATATCAATTGTAGCATTCTTAATTTCAAATATGGTGGAAACTGGAAAGGGATAGATTTAATTTTGTTTTTTACCTTTTAATTAGTGTGTCTTAGTTTTCTCTCATTGCTGGGACACATATCTGACACGTGAAATGAAGGAAGGAAATGTTTATTTAGCTCACTGTTACTGGAAGTTTCATAGCTTAAAACAGCCTGAATTACTTATCAAGACCTCAGAACTTTATTTGCTAAGGAGAGAGGATCAGTGCCTCTATTGTCACCAAACATCACTCTGCCTGAGGTGGCTTCAATGGCAGACATCACTGCCTCATGCTAGAGGGTCTGGAGGAGAGGATGGGCAGTGCCTTGTCCAGGATGATCCTATCCACATCTATGAAAGGCTGCAGGCCAAGGGAAGTGTCAACCACCAGTTTAACAGTTCCCACCTCTGTGGTCCTGCCCCTTGAGCCACTCTCTGTTCCTTGAGCCAAGTCTGCCCAATGATGTACATGAGGCTTTCGGAAGATAGCTGGACACAAACCATAACTATTAGATTACTTTGAAAACTGAATCAAAATAGCCCTTTCCTTTTACAATTTAATTATTACACCTAAACTTCTGTTCTCTCAGACATTTTTTTAAAATTTACTGTAGTAATCCTAGTTCTGATGCACTGTTTCTAATCTTATGTTTAATAATCTGTCCCTTTCTCTTCAGATGAATATGCGTGAAACACTATAATTCAATTTCAACGCTGCCCCAAAGATGAGGTGTTAAAGCTCAGTCCCACTGTGGGGTTAATATTCAAGGGGGGGTGCTATTGCAAGGTCTTCAGGTCATGGGGCTGTGCCCTTGGAGGCGACCATGAGACCCAGCCTCTTCCTTTCCTTCTTCATCTGATCCAGTGATGATGCATTCAGGCATGTGATGGCTTGTTTCCCACCAGGAAGGACAGCTTCCCACCAGCAGGCTGAAAGCAATGGGTTTACCTGTTTACCTTAGATCCTCCAAAATGCTGTAGTCCTTTATCTTCTCAGGGGTTCTGTGGCTGTAATAGGACTCTAATACCACACTTGTGGCATTGAGTCTGCTCTCTCAAGTGCTTAAGGTTTTGACTAATTATGAAGCAGAAATATACTCAATGCTTAATGATCTCACAGTATTCTGAGACCTTCCAAAAATTCTCCATGCTGTTTGAGTAGAATCAGCCTCTCAGAGGGCCCAGGTAGAGCTCTCTGGCTACCTCTCGTTCTCCCAGACCTCTGTCTTCACAATTTGACTGTTTTTTTTTTTCACACTTCTTAATTTTCTCCATTACACAAAACACTTCCTTCCCCCAGCTATAGCTCTGTTACACAGTAATGACCAATACCAGAATATACTTTTAGATATGGAAGGCTTGTTACAGGGATCTATGCCCTGTGTGAATCACAAATCTTTAAAGGACTCGTAATAAGCTTTCATTTTGCTCATAGAGAAACAGAGTTGAGTCACCTGCCTAAAGACAGAGATAAAGTTAATGAAAAACATGCGGTGATACCAGGCTGATAGAGTCCTAGGCCCTTGTGTTTTCTAATATGATGTTTCTTTGTCTAGGCTTATTCATTGGATTGTCAGAATAAGGATCAATGTATGGTATATAACTTACTAAGCCCAGCATTCAACCATAGAATCAGATTTCCTGTGAGTAGCAACCCAAATTATTCAAAATATTTACCATTCATTATGGCACGGATATGAAACAGAGTGGATTCAAGTCTAGTCCTCAAGGATGCCGTTGGTGAACACTGATTGTGTGGAGATGGCGCTTATTGGGCAAATATCAATAATGTCAATGCACAACTTTGAGACTTTTTGGGGGAGACACGTGCTTCTAATGATTTTCTAAGGTGACATGGAGAACTACCTTTTCACCCTAGTGTCAAGACAGCATGAATTATTGAAAGGGTGAAATCTCAAAACATAAGGACTCACAATTAAAACAAAATTAAGTATTTTTTTAAATATGTTAACAGTTAATGTATAAGTGTTTTACTTTGACAGGTTGTATATGTTAATGTCTGTTACCTGAGCAACTACAGTAAAGACAGCGATGTGCAATATAATAACCAGTGTCATCTTTTTTAAAAAATGTGTGTCATTTCTAATGTTTTATCTAATATTTTATACTCTTTAAAATAAATTTTAAAATAAGAAATTAAAAGGACAAGGAAAAAACAATAACCTAACAGAACTCTTAAGTTTTAGATAATGACTGTTCTGACAATAAAAGTTAAAGTGCCTTGGTATAGAAGTGTTGGTGAGATCTAAAGGACTGTATTTTTATCATTTTTATTTTACATATCATTTTGTCTTTACAAAGAAGCAAGGTAATAACTCTATTGTTAATACTATTTTGTTACTACTTTATAAACACTATAACATTGGCTAATATAGCATAAACTATAATTATTATATTCATCAAATTATAAGAATTTTAAAATGGAATTCTTGACCAAGACTTTTTTTTTTTTCCAGTGGGTTCCACTCGCAATGACAAGACAAAAAATGGTCATGATTGATGGGTCAAATTCTTCTCTTTTGTGCTTGTTTTTTAAGGAAGCCTTTGGGAAATTGATTTAACATACTAAATAGGAATTCAGTGAATTACTACTAAAACTTTTACAATGGACAAATAAGACATAATCTATTCCAGAGAACAAAATGAAAAGTTCTTGAAAGGGGGGTTAGTGGACTTAACTGCAATTTCAGCTTGGTGGTAACCCTCTGATTCCGTCTTCCACTGAGGGACAGAATGAAGACCAGAAGCAGGACATCAGATCAGGAACTCTGAAATCATCCCAAGGAAGCTCTGAGAGTGACTGCCAAAGTCCTGCATGATTCTCCTACAGCTCTGTCAACCTTACTGTTTATAGGTAGCATCCCTCCCAACAAGGAGAAAAGGAGTAAAAACTGAGATATTTCTTAGGGAATTAAGATATTCATCAGAGAATAAAAGCTTGAAGTGAAATGACATAAAGGATTACTTCAAGAATGTAGTCCTTACAACATGATTCATTAGGTTCTTCTAGATATCTATCCAACATGATAACCTATGATGAGCAATTACTAAAAATGCTGTCCACAACTTGAGTGACTACATTTAAGGTGCAGATGGTTTTGGGTAACCCAGTTCTTTTCATTTCTTTAGAGAAATAATTAATCTTAATTTTCAAATTAGTTTTATCTTATTCATCTGAATTCTGATCTTAATTTTTTGACTAGATGACATTATTTAGCAAAGTAATAAGGACCACATTTTTGACTGGGGAGACAGCTCAATAGTCAAATTCCTGCCTGGAAAGTGCAAAGACTGGAGTTTGATTCCCAGTACTGCATGCTATGTTGGCCCCAGAACCTAGAGTACACTGTGCCAGCCCCAAAACTTGGTATGGTAGGGTAGGCCTATAACACCAGACCTGGGGAGGCTGAGACAGGAGAATCGCTGATTCTCAGCTGTGTAGTGACACTCTTTACCAAACAAATAAATAAATAAATAAATTTTTAAGAAAATTAAAAGTAACCCACATTTTTCTCAGTTAAAATTAAAGTAAAATAAAATTAGATACTAAGTTTTCCAGGAACATGAACACTGTCCATCTTTCTTCCTAT
>NW_004524902.1:999929-1009449 GCF_000260255.1 Octodon degus
AATTACAATTCAATATGAAAGAGATTTTGACAGTTTTTCTTTAAATTTCAGATCACTTTTTATAATAGCTGCCAACGTTTGTTTGGACAGTAAATTCAAGTTCAAGGTGCGGAAACCTATGCTTGCACTGCCAACAAAATCAATAAGATCCTGCTCTTTGCTCCACAATGTCTGGGTGGTGTTGCTTGATCAGGACTTCTAAGCCTCTACATGACGGATGCTTTTCAGGACTCTTTTAGGACTTCTTTGGCGTCTGTGGTGTTTATACTTCATGTGTTAATATATAAATTTTTGTTTTATGATTATGTTGTTTATCTATAGCATCTTATTTATTTATTTGTGTGTGTGTGTGTGTGTGTGTTCTACATTAGATTGGAACCTGTGCTTTCCAGGCAAGTGTTTAGTCTACTGAGCTATCTCCCTGGCCCTGAGGGGCAGTGTTTGTTGTTGTTGTTGTTGTTGCTGTTGTTTGTTAGTTTAATTTAAATAGAATGACTTTTATCCTTTTTCAACTGAGTCACAGAATATGTCTATCTCGATCATAGTTCTACTGACCATTCTCATTTCCTAGTCGTAGGATCGTGTGCCCCACTCCTGAAATATTTCAGAAAGGCACATTTTGAGAATTGCTTATTGATATAGAAAGCTTTAGGGAGACAACTGACTGTTAATGTCTGAATGGTGTTCCTTTATTCTCATAAACGTAGGCGACTTCCTCAAGGAAATGACATCCAGATTGTCTATTATATCACTGTTGGATTTTAATTTAATTAAACTTTAATAGCTTATAATTTTGATAAAATCTCTTTTATAAATTCCAGGTTGATGATTTTTAATTGTGTATTCATTTTTCTACTTATGAATTCATAAATTATAAGTGATTCGGTAGTTTGATGGGTACACCATGACAGTCTACAAAACTGGCTTAAGCTAAAAGATGTTTTCTTTATTTCTGACTCATTACTGGTAAGTGTTTATTAATTTTCTTCATCAACTTCTGAGTTTGATTTTTTTAAAAAGGCATCCTATCAATATCTCTGATCATGTATTGATTTTTACAGATTTTTCCATGGCAAAAAGTTTTCTGGGAATGACGGCTTAATGCTTCTCTGTTGGAGAATAGTGAGTTTAAACACCATTTGAAAACCAGAATGATCTCTGTATTTAGAGACTGGTTCAGAGCACGCTGAAGATTGTACCCATTTGGGCACCATGCCAAAACTTTCGAGAGTGGCTGATGCAACACAGAATCAGCAGAATATGCCTATGTGGGTGTCTTTAAATTTAAAAGTTAAGAAGTAGATTTTATTTTTTAAATTCCTCACCCTAAGCTTTATAGCACTAACCAAAATGGGAAAAAGGAGGATTTATACTCTAGATTACAGCCCTGATCCAGAATTAATTATGATGTCTCTGAGTCACTTATGAAGGAAGCATTTTATTGCCAGCCCTGTTCACTCAGGTGGATAAATGGTCCAACCCACGGAAAAAACACATATGTAAATATAAATTTAGGATGACTTCATCAATGTATTAATTTGATTATACTTTATGACATTAAGATTATCATTATAAAGGGCCTGCCAAATAGCTCAGAGGTTTAAAGCACCTGCAAGCAGGTGCAGGGCCAGGGCTTCAATTTCTGGGGCACGCTGAGACTGCAATTGAGACTGGGCGTGGTGGCGCACGCCTGTAATCCCAGCTCTTGGTAGGCTGTAAACAGGCCAATTGTTATGAGTCTGATCTAGTAGTGAGACCCTGAACACCCTGTAGACCGTTCTCTAAAGATACAAAAACAAACAAACAAACATTATTATTATTATTATAATATACTGCTTCCATTTTTGCCACATGAGGTCAACATTTCAGAGACAAATCTCATACATTTTGAACTTTGTCTTAAAAGTTGAAAAATAATTCCAAAAAACAAATTTTTATATTCTTTAGTTTTACCTTCACTTGATCTATCCACAAAAATATTGAGCCAAAAGAGAGCTTCATTATATGTTAGTTTATATCAGTTTCAAATATGCTTAGAACACTTAACAACACCCAATTTTTTTTCTTAGACAGCCGCATGTGGTGCCAGGGATTGAACCATGGTCCCTATGCTTTGCCTAGGCTTGCCTAAACAGGTGCTTTAGCTCACTGAGCTATCTCATTGCCCCCTCAACACCTAATCTTGTCTTCCTCTCATAAAAGCACTTATATACTAGGAAGGGACCTAGTCATGGTTTCTGTTATACAGGAATATGCAAAGTGTTGCCAACAGCAGACACTTTTTATATCATAAACTTTATTAAAATCTAGTTTGCTAAAAGTAAAGTGATAACGAACTATCCATCATTGCTGTGTGTCAGGTAGAGCACATATTTTATCAAGAATGTATATCAGATGTCTAACATATTTAAATTATTTGTAATCCAATGAGAAATTTTGTGATATAAATTCTACTATAAAATGGCTATATGAGCTACAGCAAATATATTCAGTATAAGATTTTAAAGTAAAAAAAAAAGTAGAAAATAAAATTATAATCAGACACAGAAGAAAAAAAATTGGTACTGACCATTGAACCCAAGACCCTGGCTCTGAGCTACATCCCAGCCTTTTTGTTATTTTTCATTTGAGAGGACCATTTCTCAGCTCCTAAATTGCCCATGATGAAGTCAAACTCATTAGCCTACTGCCCGCGTCTCCTAGAAAGCTGGCCCTGCACCATACATAGATATGTAGGTTACAGCAGGCATCAATAATGCTCAGCTTTCTCAGGATTTTCAAATCACAAACGTTCCTCAGGGATTAATATTTGTAGATTTAATATTACAGTCAAGTATACAAACAATGATGATGACTTCTACTTACATTTGATCTTGTTTTAGAACTGTTTGTTAATTACCAAGTACAGTGTGTTTCCAATCACTTTATAGCAGGGAATAAACATTCAGGTTGAACAATATATCAGACTGTTGATGTAGGATTTACATTCTAGATATTCCTTTCCTCATCACTGAAATATTGATCTAAAATAAGACAAAAGTAATAAATCTAACTGCATCATTTTCTCTATTAGCCAGAAGTATACACTTGTAAAGCAAGATATGCTAGCTTCTCATTATTGTAACCACTTCCTATTACTGTATAAATTTCTAGAATTTTAAGAATACCTTAGATAATCAGCTTACAAAGAGAAAGGTTTGGGAAGCTTCTGTCCAAAATCACCTGACTCATTCTATTGGGTTGTGAAAACAACAGCATGCTGTGGTGAGCAACATAAGTAGATACGTTCACCCGTGGACAAGACTTAACAGAGAGAAAGAAGAGTCTAGAGTCCATACCTCCAGATATCAGGTCTCCTGTTAGGTGCCACCTGCTGCATGTTCCATCACCTCACAATTTTCCCTTGAGGTGGAGACCAAATTTAAAACAAACCTTTGCAGGCCACTCCAAACCCAACTCGGAGCACAGGACAGACTCGGTGGCTCAATAACATGTCTCCAAAAAAGGTTAAAAAATAGAACAGATGTCTAGCTTTATATAAAAAAAGCAATAAAAATATGAGTTATTTTGTTGGACAATAAAATTGAAACTCACTGAGTTAAATTGTTCTACATAGAACTTACTCAAAAGGATGTCAAGAAGACAAGCATTAGAAACTTCCAGAACTGTGCTATATCCAAAGTGATCCCTAAATCCCTAAAATTGAGGCAAAGTAGGCATTAGGTAAGGCCGAAAGGGTGATGCAAAAGTTGTCAGAGAAGCTGCTACTTCTGAGTCCATAGCTATGCCCTAAATGAATAATTTAGTGACCAGTATGTCTAAAATGTTAGGGAGCTCTGCTTCTGGATTTCAAAAGAAATGACTTGTTAGGAAGTAGAGTATCATTTTTCATTCATCATCTCCAGATGCAGGAGTCATTCTGTGGTGATATTAATGTAGCACTGAGGAAAATCTGTGGAAGGGACAACCTGGAGCCCAGAAAGGCCATACCTTTCTCTTTGTTCATGCATCCACCTCTAAGAATGCAGTTTCCCATATCATCTTTGAGAAATATCTTTCAAATAATAATGTGATGAGTCACTATAAATCAGGACAATAAGTTCTGTTTCTGGCTGCATTTATTAAGTTCAAACAAGTCTACAGAGTGCTGCCAACATGTGTATCAAAATAAGTTAATTCAATGGTTTTGTGCCCATTTGTGATGGGGACATTGGTCTTTTTTTCCCTTAAATTGAGTAGCTAATTTTATGAGAAAATCAGCCAATTTACTGGCACAATCCTTTTGTGAAAATGAATAAATCACTTCTGTGTACTGAAAAGTCACATCAATTCCTTGTGACTTACACAAAACTGGGGAAAACAATACTTTCTGTACACTTCCCAGAGGCACTTAAAATAGTGATGAGATAGTGTGTTCAGATCACAGGCAGGTCCCCAAGGAAAGGCACAATATAAATCCAGATTACCAGTCCATTATGACCTACCTTTGCTTTCTAAACAGTTTAATGCTGCCAGCATTTTCTTTGTAGGAACTAAAGAAAGTAGTGTTTTATTAGGGAAGCACATTAGCCCTGACATTTATTTCTACTACTTGCTCATAAAAAGCCTAAAACCAAATAGATGGAATTCACAACTGCATTAGGAACAACTGTCATCTTCTGTGACAACTTAGCTCTTTCTTAATTGACTTCTATACATCAAGCATCTCAAAATATGAGCAAAACTCCCAAGGGGGAGAGTGAGATGCAGCCCCAGAAGTTAATCACCAGTCTCATGAAAGCAAAGGTAGACGGATTCCACAGCCTTGTAAAAAAACATGCAGACCCCAGACTGTCCTCTTGCTGTTGTGTTGATACAAATGATCCTTGAGTACTCCTTTCTCCTTTCAGTCTCCCAGAGGCCACTATCCTCTTAGTCCCCTGGGAACCCACAGCTGAGCATTCTTATTATTCTCTTCTCTTCAGGGTGCAGAATACACTCTCTCCATCTTTTTTGGTGACTGAATCTAATGTCCTGCTTTGGCCTTCTTACATGTCAGGCCTGCGATCAGACATCAAGTTCAGGGACCTCAAATTTCCTTGAGTGTTCCACAGCCTACAACCACTGCCTGGCCTTTGGTCCTGACCCTGAACTCTTCTGCTTCAAATCCACCCAGTGGGCTTGTGTCTGAAACACTCCCTTCCTTTGCCAAGGTCTCAGGTCCTTTGAACATTGAAATGTTGAAGGTGAGGCATTTTTTACAATAGGTAAAACCACCATGTGAAGATCAAAGGTCTGATTCCACATGTTTGACTGTTCTTTACCAACTGTGGGAGTCTTGAGGAAATTACTCCTCAAAGCATTAGCCCCTTCATCTTGAAAGTGCTACAAATGATACATCCATCCCAGTATTGTTGGGAATAAAAGAAAAAAAATAAGGGTGAAGTCCTGGGCAGAGTGTTCACCCTCAGAGTTAACGGGGAGTCATTGCTTTTGCTACAAATTTTGACTTCCTTCTAGCGATGAAAATTATGTTTTACCTTTGCACAACAGAAATAATACTAAGAATAGCTAATGCTTTCTAACTATTTTCTAAGTCCAAATAAGTTCTTTGTGTACTTATATGCTGACACGCTCTTTCTCAAAACAATCTCATGAAACTGATAGAATGTACCTCTGCTTTATGAGCAGCATTCATATGGTATGGAATGATTACAGACATCTAAGGTCACAGCAGTGAATGTGTGCTATTTTCTTTCACTTAGTGACCTTCTAGTACCTTGTAACTAACATTTCCTTATAGCTACCATTGGAGCACAGTAATAAATTCATTTTGACAAGCTTTCAGTGATTAAGTAGACATTGCTACATATAATAATCATGCATATAACATCACCTTAATTATATATTGCTTTATTGGTATTTTATATACCCTAGTTTGTTTGAATTTGCATTTAATTATTTAAATTCATGATTATTTACTTAGATTTTCTAGTCTTAGCCTTTTTGTGAACAGGGCTGAATGGGAAACAGATTGAACATATCTCAGTGTTATGGCTTTTATCTAATTGCACCCCCAAAGCCTTTGTGCTCACAGGTGGGGCATTTCAGAGGTGGCTGGAGTTAGGGTGTGTGAACATGGGGTCAAAGTTAGACAAGTTCTGAGAAGAAGGGATTGTGAGAGCTAAAACCAGCTCCTGTGATGTCTAAGAATATTAACTTGATCTATAGGGTACTCAGCTTTGTCCATTTTCATTAAAGTTATTTTGAGAACTTACAATTTCCTAAGGAGACAACTTTCTTAAGTCATACATAAGTAAAGATTCACCAAGCAATTTCCTGTGAGCTTCTCTTTCAAATTCCCCAGAATTTCTCATTCCTTATTGCAGCTTTCACGTTGTGCTAAGAATCTCCCTCATCTCCTGTGATCGCAGTCCTCAGACGTGGCCAAGAGGGCATGAAGTCCGTCTATTAATTAGAACTTCTGCATGTTTGTCATAACTAAATCTACATTTTGTTTGTAATAGTGGTGATGAGTTCCTATGAAGACGGGTAATATTTTATTACTTCTCACACTAATATCTTCCCTGTAACATCAAAATGATTTAATTTAGGTCATTTTGGCAGATTTTCTAGTAAATTTTCTTAAGTATAAATTGATATTTACTGGGAGACTTACCACACTATTGAAGATATTTTGACTATCGCTTAAATTAGAACAAAGCAGACTTGGGTATCATGCTTTAAAAAAATTCAATTCTCTAAAAAATGCTACATAAAGTCAACTTCAATTTTATGTTCCTTCAAATCAATGATTTTTACAGGCCACAGAATTTATATTTATCTTTTAAAAGGAAGTCAACACAGTTCCAAAGGACATGTTATGAACTGCTATACTGTATAGTCAGTGGGAAAAAGTCAGATTAAAAATATTTGATATCCTAGTTCTTAGATATGATGTGTTATGTCCATTTTCCCTTAGCCTAAAAAAAAATAATGCCATGAAGCTTGTCCATCGGTTCCTAAAATACAGAAACTTGGCATAACAAGACTCCTTCGATTATGATTTCTTTAGTAATGAAAGACTGTTGCCTAAGAGAAAAGACATTTAAGCATGCTGCACTGTGCCAATGAGTGGGCTACATATAAGTCTCATCAATTTCCTGATTTAGTCTCATATATCTTTGAAAATGTGTTTTCTTTTAAATGTGACTAATTCTGGGGCTTCATAGTTACTGGAGAAGTTTGGGAAGATGCACAATGGGAACTGCCTGTCTCTTTGCCACCCCATTCCACCTGTATTACAGGCAATTATCTCCACTCTGGGATGAGACTAGCCTTATAGTTTTTAGTTTGTCTTGTAACCTGAGAAGTAGTTATTTTTTTAAAAAAATTAAATAAGGAAAAAATTTGAAGCTCTTTCTTACAAAAATATGTGCAATGCAATTTTGAAGTTCTATGCTCTCTCCTTGGTTTACCAGGCTCAGGCTGGTAATCCAGTATTTAGAAATGTTTCTTTGCACTTACTCGCTTCACCATCTTTCTTCTCCACAGTGTTATTTCTTACCTCATGGGTTATAATGTGGGGAGACAAAAGATTTCTGCAGACAAGCAAAGTCTTAACCTGGCTGGTGCAGCTGTACATCACATTAACATTCTCTGTAATATGGTCTCTGGCTCCTTCTCAGGGATGTACTTAGTCATTTCTAATGGACATGTCCACTAGGCCATGCTCTCTTTGGAAACTCTAAGCATGGCCAATATCCATCTGGAGTGTTTTTTTCTCCCATCTGGGCTGCCTGAGTCTTTCTTTTATTCAGGTCACCTTCTTGGGGAAAGTCCCTTCAGGAGAGCAAGTGAGCCACTGTCAACTTCTTACGTTGTTTCTCCTGTGAACTCCAGGGTGAAGGGTCTCTCAGACATTTCTCACTTGGGAAGCAGAATCTGTCACTTTACTTGGAAGTTCAAAAGGCCACTATCATAGTCTTATATGTCAACATCTCTTGGAAAGAATAAAACACTAATTTTTTTGTAACTCCCAAAGAGTTGGGCATGTATTAAGTTTGCCTAGATGTTCTCTTTAAATTTGTTTATTTATTTAGAGACACATTCTGTACACACTTTTTACTTAAAGAAAATACTTTCCTTCAAATAAAACTTCATTATTAGCTTTGTGAGTCTCCTTTCTTAACAAAATACATCACTGTAGTTGTGGGCTAATGGCACTAGAAATAACTTCATAATCTCTCAGAGTATATGATAACCAGTATGGCTTGTTACTCAAGAGCACACACTCAGAAGCCCAGTAACCTAGATTTCAACTTGCTAAATAATCATGAGAAAGTTACTTCAACTCTCTGATTGATATTGCAGTCTCTTAATGGGGATAACAATTGCTGCTAATCTTCTGTCACATTAAGTAATACAAGATGCCTTAGTGTAGCATCCGATGTGTAATAAGCATTTAAAATTACTACCGGCTACCTAAAACTTTAACATGTACTGAATTGTTCTCACTACCAGGACCTTATATAATTGTATTATAATTTTTCTCTAGGCTTTTAAAATGTAATATTTTTCTGGTTTACAGCAACAAATAATGAAGTTTCCAAAACTGAATATTAATTTTACTTTTGTATTGAATGGAAATCTTGTTGACAAAAGAAATATGTGAATATATACTTCCCATCTAACTAAAATACAGTAATACTTCACAATATTCCTTAATATTCTTGAAGTATCGAGTGTATAAAGTGGATCTTTTCCTGTCCTTATCTCCTCATAGAGGACGGGACACTACATGTAAACAATAGCCTTCCACTCTCTTTGCTGACACTGAAGCCTTTAAGGTGTCTAAGGATGAATATTTCAGTATGAATCAAAGCAAAGGTGCTTAAACATTAGTAGGAATAAGAAGCACCTGGAGATTAAATAATGACTCTAGGATTTGTCCTTAGAAGTAACAAGGTTGCAGAATGACCAGGAGTCTTGAGGGAGCAATTACTACAATGAATTCTGCTGCAGAAGGGCTCAGATGGCACTTTTGGGAACACTCAAACAAATGTGGGTACAAATGCTGTCGCCTGATATTGTGTGTATTCAGACATAATGCGCCTACAAAGATCTCATTCTAGTGAATAAGGACCTCTTTCAAAGGTACATTTCTCAACCCCAAATGCTCTCTTGTTATTTGCAGAATAAAATTGGCCTCTGCTTTTCTAATGATGTATCCATTGCAAACATGGTGACTTGGATGAGTAGAAAATGCAAGAAATGAGAAAACAGAGGGTTACAACCCAATAGAGAAATATGAACAAATTCTGTGAGAGGCAAGAACATGATATATTCCACAAAACGTAAATTAAATGATTAATAAATATGAACAAATGAACAAATTCATTATCAACATGCTAAATGCTTTCAGAAGCAGTGACATTGTATTCAGATTTATAAATGAAAAACATTTGCTGATATTTCACAATAATGGGCAATGAATTTTTAAATGATCAATAAAATTATATGTAGTTTCTACATACAACAT
>NW_004524902.1:1009879-1015382 GCF_000260255.1 Octodon degus
TTAATAACATTTTATGTATACAAAATTTGACATAGACTAACAATGATAAGGATAAGGCTATAATCTGAAAAAAATTTTAATGACAAAGATTCAACAGTTATAAAATACTATGCATAGTATAATCCTATTCTTCTAAAGCAAAGTTAACTGTGTTAGGTAAGAAAATGTTCTTAACTTTTTTTAACATAATAATGTTAACTACAAATGCTTTATGATGAAGTAAACATGGTTTTTGGTGATTTTTGAGATCACCAAACAACAACTCTATTGTTTATCTTTTCATTGCCTGAATTCATCACCAATAAGTGCAAGTATTTTCTTTAATTTTTAAATTTTATTTTAAAGATATTCAAAAACTTAAACATGCATTAATTATATTAAAATAGACTTATATGTCACTTGCATGAAACTCAAAATATCAGTCAATAGCGACACACCTTAGCCTTCCCATGCCATTTGAAAGAACTATATTTTTGGTAGGTTTACATCTTCTTTTTCTTAACTACCTCCTTAGAGCCTGAGGTATAGCAAAACATTTGGGATTTATATCAAAATCAAAATTGAGTGCAAAGACATCTTCTGACCTATACTTTTATAAGTACTAGAAAACTTTTCCAAGCAGGAAGCATTCTGATCACCAAAGCCCTTCAAGTATATTTTTTCACTGCTTCAGGGATTTTTTTACTTAAAACAGCTCTACCTTGAACAACACAATAAGTTTCAGAAAAACTGCTTTGGGATTTGCACTCTTCCAATATTGGTAAGAAGAAAAATAGTTGTAAAAGAAACCCAAACTAAATTTTTTAAAACCCCTCTCTTTCAATTACTTTTACCTTCACCATTTCTTTTGAAGGGCTAATTTCTGAATTTTAGAAAGTACCTGAAAAAAAAATCAATGTCAATACTTGCTTTATCTCTTCTATGTTTTCCCAGATACATTATATTCCTGAAGTAACAGTATTTGAGCCGGAAAATGCCTTGACTTCCTCTAATGTATAAACTGTTCTCTTTTCCAAAAATGATCCACTGCCAAGAGAATGGTGACATTATTCTTATGGGAGTTCCTTGTCTCTCTAAGATGCTTTGCAATTTGCAAAACACTTCCACATACACATCATTGTTTCCTTTTTCATTTTCTTGTGTCCTTGTGGGGAAGTAGACAAAGTGTCATTTTCCCCTGAGAAGTCTGCCTTAACAAAAGTTAAAGCTGTTTGCGTGAGATCTGTGCATCCTTTGCTGTCAGTGTGTGATGCGATCTAATAGCTTCAAGTAGAGTCACATGGTCTGTAACTGACAGCAGGAAAGTGTTTGAAAAAATGTTTGATAAGCAGAGAAAACCTAGATGCTTAACTTCATTCCAGGATGTTTCAACATGGAATAGAAGTCCTGTGTTTCCCAAATACTATGGCATTATCAATATTTAATGAAGAAATTCCAAAATTTTTACTTTGGAGGACAGTAAAGGTCATGAATAAAGCAGAAAGCTAGTTATCTGTGTGGAGCTTAATTTGGGTACTGAACAGACTTTTCTTGCAACTCAAGATGACCTCTGATCCCCTTCCCAGTAGCCTTCTTAGGGTCTAACTCAGCATTCACTATTGCACATCAAGTCATGGCTTAAGCAGCAAAAGGTGCTCTTCTTAAAGAGATTTCAGACTAAATAAGTTTGCCAACTGAAGTATGTATAGCATTGTTCTTTTATATATTCATTTTAAAAGGTATATATTATATTATATATTAAAAGGTATATATTATATTATAAAATACATGTGTTTAAAAGTTATGCAATATAAATTGCCAAGAATTTCTCAATCCTCTTCCTCAAATCCATTTTATTGAAGAATATGTCCACATTTTATGGAATCAAAATATCAATATATTAAATGAGTCAATTATTTTTTGCCCAGAAACTTTTTTTTAGGGTGGAGGGGCTTTTTTGAGACATGGTCTCACTATGAAGTTTAGATGGGCTTGAGCTCACTTTGTAGTCCAGGCTGGTCTCAAACTCCTAATAATCCTCCTGCCTCAACTACTGGAGTGCTGGGATTACAGGTGTGAGCTACTACAATTAGTGTCCAGAAACTATTGAAATTTGCTGTCGAATATCTTTTGTTACACATTGTCCCTTTTAGTTATTTCAGCTAATTAGAGTTTCAACAAGGTGTTATAACAGTAGCACTTTGTTTTCACCATTTAGGAATGAAGGACTGAAATACAGACTTCTGTTTATAATTTACTCATTCAGTTCTTTGACAGACTAGTAAGACCCGGAAGCATATCTTGAGGAAAGAGAAGATTTACCCATTATATAAGAAACAACAGAAATTTAGTTTTCAAGCACTTCAAGACACTCTACTGTATTTGTAAATTTAAAAAAAAATAAAATTTAAGAGTCAAGTTTCTTCCTTTGTAAATTGGATGTTTTCAAATGACCAGTAGAAGCTCTTATTGTTTAGCTAAAATTTAAGATTTCACTTTTAAGTAAAAATGAAAATGTAAAGATTTATCTAAGCACAAATCAATCTATTTTAGCTTTAAGATCAAGGAAGATAACAAAAGTGAGAAATTTAAAGTCAGTTTGGGAAAAGCTTATTTTGATAATTTCTATTTCTGACAGGTTAACCAGTCACATACATATGATACATACATAAAAATATGTACTGGAAGTCAGAAGCTTAGTTCTCTTTCCCGTCTTGCAAGATGGTGAGAGAAAAAACTGAGAAGCCAGACACTAAAGAGAAGAAACCCAAAGCTAAGAAGGCTGCTGACAGTGGTACTGGTAAAAAGGGTAAGGTGAAGGTAAAAAAAAGTCCAAGAATGGGCAGCCTCACTGCAGCCACAATCTTGTCCTGGTTAGAGGAATTGGTAGATACTCCCAATCTGCTATGTTATCCATAAAGGCTTTGTAGAAGTGAATGTACACAGCTGCTAAATCACAGGTTGAGAAGAAAAGGAGAAAGTTCTTGCTGTGATCACAACACCAGTCGGTGAGGACAAGAATGGAGGTACCTGGGTGGTTAAACTTTGAAAAATACCTAGCTACTACCCTACTGAAGATGTGCCTTGAAAGCTCTTGAGCCATGGAAAGGAGCCCTTCAGTCAGCATGTGTGGAAACTTCAAGCTAGCATCACTCCTGGTACCATCTTGATCATCCTCACAGGGCGTCACAGAGGCAAGAGAGTGGTCTTCCTGAAGTGGTTGGCCAGTGGCTTGCTACTTGTGACTGGGCCTCTTAGCCTTAATCATGTTCCTCTACAAAGAACATGCCAGAGATTTGTCACTGCCACTTCTACAAAAATTAGTATCTGCAAAGTGAAAATCCCCAAACACTTCACTGATGCTTACTTTAAGAAGAAGCAGCTGTGGAAACCCAGACACCAGAAGGGTGAGATCTTCAACACTGAGAAAGAGAGATACCAGATTTCAGAGCAGCACAAGATGGATCAGAAAGTGGTGGATTCACAGATTTTAGAAAAAATCAAAGCTGTTCCTCAGCTCTGGGGCTATCTGCAATCCATTTTTGCTCTGATAAATAGAATTTATCCTCATAAATTAGTGTTCTAAATTTCTTACTAAGAACCTAATTAAATAACTGATACAAAAAAATACCATGTAACCACAAGTTTACATTTCTACAGTGCAAGTAGAATTTATTCACAAAATCACTTCAGGAAATCAACTACTTAAGCCCACAGCAATTCTTGCTTTTTATCTATATACCCTTGAGTTCTAAAAATGTTTTAGCTCTCCATGATATTACTCACAGATGTGACAGGCAGCTCATCACCAGAATCAAGCCTGTTGTCACACACCCTTTACATTTAAGGGATTAAGAAAAATGCCAAGAAGTTTCCCTGACATCTGTCATATTCACACACCAAAATTAAGTACAACTGGAAGAAAGAGAAAATATGGCCAAAATTTGTCTCCTTAGGACAGTGAAAGTCATCTGCAGTGTCAGATATGAGTGGCCATGGCAAGAACAAAAGTCACAATGCTACCCTCTCAGTCCTGGGATTTCCTGGTTAGGTACATGAAAGCATAAAGACCCTTCAAAGAGACCAAGTGTTTGTGAGTCAGTCCCAGCATGTTTTGAAGGACCTTAAAGTTATCAAGGACTGGGGCAAAAGCAGTCCATTAGAATCACCAGTCAGCTCTTGGTGCACTGACCCAAGGAAAGCCACATGCCTCTGTTGGCTTTCATCTGCAAGCCTTCAGTCGCCCCCATATTCACCAATAAAGCCACATTGTAGAACTCATACTGACTGTTGAGGCAGGAGGACAGTACTCCTTTTTTTTCAAGTTTTGATATACTGTTTTTCTCACTAAGCCTGTTTTTTCACTTATATATGAGGCTAACCATGATTCTGCAGGACGGAGGTTACATATGTGAACCACTTATTACAGTGACAGGCTTAAAGAAAGCCCTTCGTTGTCACTAACGCTATTCTATAATTGGTATTTGTTTCCACACCTTTCCCAAGCAGAGCACTACTGAATCCTTGCTTTGACCCAGGAATCATCAGTATGTTCCCCTCTGAACTATCTTTCCAATGGATTCCCCCTCAGGCCCTCACAAGAGCATTCTACTGAGTAGAATAGTTAGTTTACAACTGGATAGGGAAATCATGGCCCTATTTCTAGACCTAGCTGACTGATGCTTTTAAAGATAGGGAAGGAAGTATGTAGATTTAGTCTTAGCCAAAAGGCCCAGAAGGGAGGGATTCAGGATGTACTTTTTAAAAGTGCAAAATTCCCCAAGTACTCTTAGAACCATTTGTTTACTGGTTCATTGCACCCTGCATAATCTGCAGCTTGACTTGACTAGTGATGGGAAGGTTGCTTCATATCTTGCTGGGAGCTTCTACCTTGAGCTCACCTTAAGCTAAGATTTATTGTGAAACTTAATGATTTAATCAGGAGGCGAAGCCCATTTCATATGAGTAAGGATCTGAGTGGCTCCAAAATCCCAGTGCTTGCCTGAACTGTCTTTCTCTTGCTACATTGAAAATTTCTGTTAAAATGAAATCTTTATATGAATATATTACTTGGAATTTTATGAATCATTAAAATTATCCAAATTTCCAGATTACTGTACTTAATGCCTACTCCATTAATTGGCATTTGTATCCTGTAACCTTTGGCAACTTACTCCTACTCTTCTGTCTCAGTTTCCTCACCAGCAGAGGGTAAAATATCATGACTTAAAGGTAGACAATTTTGAATATAAAGTAAAATTAACTATCATTCTTATGATTCTTTTTAATTTTTGTCTTATTCCTAGTAGATCTATAGATCTATCTATCTATTTATCATCTATCTATCTATCTATCTATCTATCTCTATATATGTATCTATGTATCTATGTATCTATGTATCTATGTCTATCTATCTATCTATCTATCTATCTATCTATCTATCTATCTATCTCTTTTGCAGATATAGATTGAACTTGGTGTCTCTACCACGGAGATATATTCTCAGATCCCTTATCGATTCCTT
>NW_004524902.1:1015482-1017438 GCF_000260255.1 Octodon degus
CTTTCTTTCTTTCTTTCTTTCTTTCTTTCTTTCTTTCTTTCTTTCTTTCTTTCTTTCTCTTTCTCTCTCTCTCTCTCTCTCTCTCTCTCTCTCTCTCTCTCTCTCTCTCTTTCTTTCTTCCTCCCTTCCTCCCTCCCTTCCTTCCTTTCTCTCTTTCCTTCTTTCTTTTTTCTTTCTCTTTCTTTTATTTGAGAGAGAATTTCACAAAGTTGTCCAGGTAAGACTTGAACTAGTGATGTTCCTTCTTTAACCTCCCTTAGGTCTGGGATTACAGGTGTACACACTATTATGCCCAGTGTACATTCACCTCTTAAGAGCAAATACAGTGTCTTACACATTGTAGTGGGCTCTGTTTTTAACACAGTGCTTAGCATAAGTTAGTGCTGTTTATTATACATTTTATGTTAAATTGAGTAGCCTCAGAATGGTGATTTATAATGAAAGGGAAAAACTGCACAAGAGAAATCATTCCTTTTAAAACTTTGTTCTTTTAAAATTGCATAGCTCTGTAACTGCTTCATGTAATTACCTTTGAGCCCTATAACCATAAGAGGGCAACCAAAAATATAGGATGCCTGATTATACCATTACATAAAGCTTCATAAGCTGATGATCATTAACCTACCCTTATAACCAATGATCTCACCTTACTAGCTAACAGAAGAACTGCTAGGGAATATTCTTGAAATGACCCCATCAGCATCCAGCCACAAAAATAAATCTGCCTCCAAACCCTAGGTGTCCTTTCAGTGTTTGTATTTACCATTGCAATAATACTTCACAAACACATACATTATTCCCTGTCGTTGGAGTGTTTGACATGCAGAGTAACTTGCTCACTGTATGTGTGATCCTGAGTAGTCTAGTCCTGAGCACATATTGTACTTTGCATATCTCATTATCATTGTTTGTCATCTTGACCCATCCCAATTCACAACTAAGATATTCACAATAACATTGAAACTCCCTCTCTTTGCTCCTTTCCCATTTCTTTTTTTCTTGTACAAATGTTTACCTAGTGACCATTATTCATATAAACTGAGATGGGTCCTGGAGGCTCAGAATTGAAAAAGACATTACTTAAATCCTCCAGGAGCTCACATTCTCCTGCATGTAAGAGAGAAGCCATTCCATGTTTGGTACCCTGGAAGGAATAGGAAGGACCGTGGGAGCCCAGGAGTAGGTCCAGGCTAGTTTCCTGTAGACACCGGGGTGGCAATAACCTGAACACTTTTGGAGCAATACCGATTACAATGGGGTTAACAATGACTAAGAAACAAACACAAGGAGGAAATACTATTCCATGAGATGGAGTTGTAAAAATGGTTCAAGTTGACTTGTGAAATAAGGAAAAGTTAAGGGGCAGGACCTGAAATTTTTACTTATTTATTTATTTATTTATTTAGATTTTTGTCCTATTTTATTTATTTAACATTTAATGCATATCAAAATGTTACATATTATTCCATAAAAATATCCAATTATTATGTGAAATTCTGTTTTAAATCAGGAGAAGATGCAGCTTTCTTAGATTCCTGGTAAACTGTCAATAAATAGATAAATGCATGATAGATTAGGTTCTCTGAAAATGTAGTGAAACACTATTCAAACCGTGCTGCAAATTAGACTGGATTAAGGAAGTAAGATGCTATTTTTGAGCTAGAATTTGGCCAAGTGTCACAGAAGCATTTGTGAATAACTGGACAGTGGCAAATCTCAGGCAGGACAGTGGGAAGAACAGACCCCAGGGGAAGTATTAAGCATGCACTGTCTGTGGAAATTCTTCATGGAATAATATGAAAAAGGATTCTGCTGTTTACCATCCCCTTGCACTGACAATTCTAAACACTGTACTAAAGCATTCTCACCAAGCAAAGCTTCGGCTAATCGAAGCTCGAAATCAATTTTGTCCCACAAACGTCCCAAGATGCTGGATATGTTCTGTATCTGCAATGT
>NW_004524902.1:1017538-1018747 GCF_000260255.1 Octodon degus
CAGATGTGGCTAATGAGACTGACAGTTTGGCATTTTTTCGATTTCAACAAACTAACAGAAAGTTCCCAATTTTTGAGCAGTCAAGTTGTGAACTGTCACAGTTACAAAGCAACCTCACACGACAAACCTGTCTAAACAGAAAAAAGTGATGTGAGCAGCCCTAGCCTCTATCAGACATGGCCACAGTTGCGCTGCTGCGTGCTGACTATACAGTGTGACACTGTAAGGTGGAATGTTAAAGCCAGGGACTTGTTCCATTTGTGTGTGTACCTGGTTGTTGTTTCTGTTTGTTTGTTTGTTTAGGTTTACATTGTATATTTGTATCAAAGGTGCAGAAGACTCATTTTTTCAAACTTACAAACAAATCCAACTTGAAAAAGTATCCAATTCAGAACGTTCTCCAAGGGTGTAATTTCATATACATAGACACATGCGACCTGTGACTGTCACAGTAGACACCACAGTTGTTCTGGCTGTTGAGTGCTAACTATCTAAATAAATGATGTTTAATATATATTAACTTACATATGACTTACTAAATGTTATTTACTATATACATATGTACATATTTAACCATACATACATGCTAAATTAAAACTTTTTTACTAATTACTAATGAATGTTTTATTATATATGGAAATTATTCAGATAATACTTATACAGCTGAAAATCAATATGCACAGATCCAAATATATGCAAAATTTTGGAAAATAAGTTTATAAGAATTTTCTTTTTTTCTTTTTTTTTTTTTTTTTTTTTTTTTTGTTTTTTTGTAGTACCTTGGGATCAAACTCAGGATGTTGCTATTGTCAGGCAAGCACCTATTCCACTGGGCTATCTTCCCAGCACTGTAATCATGAGTTTCCTTTTACTTATTTAGTCATTTTTTTATTTTTATTTTTTTGGCAGAGCTGGGGATTGAACTCAGGCCCTTATCCTCGCCACGGAAGTGCTTATTCCACTAAGCCAACTCCCCAGCCCCAAGTTTCTTTTTATATAGTTCATGTTTCTGTATTTCTACTTAGCTGTCAATTTAAAAATACATTAGAAATAGATGTAAATAGAGCAATGGTTATAAAAACTTAAAAACCTGAACCTGTTCTATCCTAGGTACTTCTTTGTTTCATGCATGGATTAAAATGTAAGAATTGTCAGAGGGCAAGAATAGAAAGAGATTATAATAATGCTATAATGCTTTATTCTAATAAT
>NW_004524902.1:1020265-1026326 GCF_000260255.1 Octodon degus
CCTAAGCTTGCATGTGGGGTATTTGTCCCAGAAATGAGAGAAGAATAATTAAGGCAAAATTTGGTACCAGAGAAGTGGAGTCATTGCTGTGGCAATACCTGACAATGTGGATTTCAAGCTTTTGGGAATGGCTTATGGGAAGAGATAGGAAAGGTTTGGGATGTTACCTACAAGTGAAATGCTGGAACAGCTTCAGCTGTTCTGTTGGTAAGATTCTGGTCAGAGGTCAGACCAGAAGACTGACACAAAACCTGCCTGTAAAGACAAGGCTGGGGAGGTTTCTGTTGGGACTAAGGGACTGCATTTGTTGTTGGACTCCAGATCATTTGTGTTTTGCTTTGGCAGAAAGTTTGTCTGAATTTTGCCTGTGTCCAGAGAATTTGCCTGAGACGGAGATTAAACATGGAAGACTAATTAATCTTTCAAAGAAAATCTTAAAGCAGTCAAATATTGGGGCAGTGGCATGGCTATTGTTGGGGAATCTTAGTGAGATTTGTGTTAAGAATGAAGAGCAACAAGCCCAGCAGAATGATCTAAAATGTTGTGAGTTGGGCCAGAAAGGAAGTGCCAGGAAGGCTGGGGACTGCAAAGATAGTGCTGAGATCTCCATTGCCCAGGAGGAACAGGAGAGTAGAAAAGACGTCCTGAGGGTATCACAGGAGGCGGCAGGTTCTTGCCCGTTGCAACCTCAGAATCACAAGAGTGAGAGACTTCGCTCTGAGGAGAAAGCCACAGAAACTGTTGGGACTTTGACAACTCTTAGAGATGGACTAAAATGTCTTTTGCAGAAAGGGATGTACATGAGACTTTGGGGGTCCAGGGGCCAAACGTTATGGTTTGTATTTAATTGTCACCCCAAAGGGTCATTTAAATCATGGGACGGTCAAGCACATGGATCAAGGGGTGGGGCCAGAGAACTGGGGTGAGGCTTGAGAGGCAAAGCCAGAGAGGTGCAGACCATTAAACTGACAGCATTGCCACCCTCAGCCCCCAGCCTGATGGCCTCCCTTGGAGGTATGGAGCAGATTACACTGGACACAGTACAGTGTCTCACAGTCTTGCTATGTAATTCAGGCTTTTTTAAACTGTGAACCTTCCAGTATCTGTAAGCTAAATAAACCATTCCTTCTCTACGCTTGCATGTCAGATATTTGTCCCGGCAATAAGAGAAGTAACTAAAACACTCATGTTTTATTTAACAGCTGAAGTTATAACATAAAAATCAATTATCTCATTAGTAGCTTTGCAATGAAATTTCTAGAGTGAGGATCAAGAGAATTTACTTGAATAACATTGAAAGTATGAGATCCACAGGCACTTCTAGCTTTATTTATTTTTTTGTCATTGAAAACTCTGTAAACTACGTTGTGACACTCAGGAGGTAACATTTTGTTTTTCTTGAATCAATGTTGGACACCATTTCACTATATATCAAGTGGTAGCTTCCCTATATTTTTGATGGAAGATGATTTACAGGAGGTGCAGCTATTTATAGATGGGGGTTTTTTTTGTATGCATTTGATACAGGGTCTACAGGCTCTCACTACACAGATCGGAGCTGTAGTGATCCACGCTGTTTTTCAGCCTCCTAAGCACAACCCCCTAAGTGCCACCACACCCAGTCTGAATCACAGTCTCAGTGTGCCCTGGGGGCAGGGCTGGCAAGTCAGGCCTGGATCAAACCCCCAGCCCCTGCATCTGCATAACCAGGTGCTTTAATTCACTGAGCTATCTGGCCAGCCCAGTACAGGTTTTTAAAACTGAATTTTTTGTATGCAAATAAGATTATGTGTCCTAGAATCTATGGAAATTACCCTACTAATTAATGACATGATTGTATTACAGAGTAATGCTGAGTGTTAGAGATTAGGCAAATATGTTTCCCAGTCCTGATTTATCATTCCAGAAAGGAGATATGTAGCTATTCTGAGACTTAATTTTTGTAACTGAAAAATGGAAATATACACTTAGTTGATATAGCATGGTGGTAGTCAAAAAATCTTGTAAATCCTTAAAAAATCTATCACTGAGTTTATTTTCATGAATATGTAATATAAGGTTCATTTAATTTCTTTATGATGTGAGGTTATTATTTAATAGCATTTTGCTCTCTTCAAATACAGAGGCTGTCTTCCTGGCACAAAGAAATTTTTCTTATTGCATATCAAAACTACAGGATAATCACAGATCTGCTAACCAATGGAACGTTTTCCATTCTATTTTAATGATAGTTGAAAAGAATATAAAGTATTTTACCCTAAGCTTGAGAAAATGTTCATAAGACTCAAACTCTTAAAGCTTTTATGGAAAGCTTAAAATTTTACATACAGTTTTTATATTTATGTGCAAACCGTGAAAGAAAGTATCATGATTATAAGCTTCTAAGCATATTTTTCAACAGACATGTGAGTTAAGAATTTAAGAACTTGCAAAAGAAATTTTCTCAATGCTGAAAGTATCATACTTTTAATGCACCTACAATTCAGGTAAAGCAGCAGCCTTATAGTTGGAAAGCAGCACAGTTCAATTCCTTTCAGACTTCACTACATTGTGCACGTTACTTGGACTTACGTAACAGAGTCTCATCCTGGGAAATTCTCTGTACTTTGACAGGGCAAAAAGCTTCAAATATACAGCCAAGTCCTTACTCAATTACACTAAAGAAGTATAATAATAAAAAAATATGGTTTTCTTGAAAAAAAACTCTTAAAAGTTATTCCTGTCAATTATATTGGCCTAACAGAGCTCTGTTCCTATCAAATAGAACAGTCTTTTTTCTCCACAAATGATACAGGAACCTGAATTATATTTCTGTGGCTGTGCTGACATAAATTTATGGTGATTTAAAAAATACATAAACTGTGAAAGGCTAGAAGAGCGAAATCAGTATCAAATTCCACCTTGATAGTCACAATAATTCCATCTCATTCTCTTAACTAAATCACATCTGAAAGTCTTTTCCATTTGAGATAGTAATTACATTTTCCAGACCTAGGGTTCTGATATATTTGAGACTATTGTTGATCTCTCTCTCTCTCTCTCTCTCTCTCTCTCTCACACACACACATATGTATTCATATATATTCATATTATCTGTTCTTCTATTCTTTGTTCTCCTATACACAGTGCTCTACCAGTGTCAAGTCCATTTAAAAGCCTTGTTTAAAAAAAGAAACTGCTAAACATTACACCCAAATTTTGTTCCTGGAAAAAAAAAAAAAAAACATAAGGAAATACACTTGGATATGAAGTAATAATAAAAGCCATAGATTTATGTCACTAACATACTTAATGCTAACAGTTTCTTAATACAATTTCAATGTTTTTCTAATCATACAAAAGTAAAGAAATTTTGGCAAAATAGCAGAAATATTTTAAAATGTACTGATACTCTTGATCTATTAGAATTATGACAGTCAGCACTCTGGCAGCTTTTGCCCATTTAGACATTGTGTATTGTTTCCTATGATAAAGAATGCATTAAACAGAAGAAAAATTACACCTAAAGAAAATTTTGTCACAACAAGAATGCATCATGGTTCATGTGAACATAGTCAAAAAGAAGGGTTAAGTGGTAGCATTTTCAATCATGGGAATTTACTATTTTATTCCAGAACCGCCTTATAGTTGTAATTGTATATCACATTCACACAAATCAAGTGGGAATGGATGGATGAATTTCCAGGGAAAATGTTCAATTTTGTTTTCCTTAAGAATTTTCTCATTCAACTACGTCTTAGCCTTTTGGCTAAGATCAAGTGCAATATCTGTCATTACCAGTTTAAAAGTTAATCTACATTACGATAAAAATTTCTATATGCTTACCATTTGTGAACATTTCTGTGTGTATTTCACTTCAGTGTATAAAATTATTATTTTTTATGTATTTAATATGGGATCTACCGGGCCTCACTGCACAGATTGGGCTCATAGTGATCCTCCTGTTTTCAGACTTACAAGTGCTGGGATTACAGGTGTGTGTCACCACACCCAGTCTCATTTGCCATCTCAGTGTGCCCTGGGGATGGGACTAGCATGGCACATACAATTTTTTTACATACAATTTTTACATTTATGTGCAAATTGTGAAAGAAAGTATCATGATTATAAGCTTCTAAGCTTATTTTTCAACAGACATGTGAGTTAAGAATTTAAGAGTTTGCAAGAGAAATTTTCTATTGCAAATGGGGATCAATCCCTGGTTCCTATACTTGCCTAAGCAGGTGCTTTAGTCCACTGAGCTATCTGGCCAGCCCCAGTACACAAGATTATCAAACCTAACGAAAACTTAAAAGATTATGTTTTCAGTTCATTTAATGTCTACTTTCCTGTCTGTTGTGTCAATAAAATATTTTAATAGTAGCTTAAAGCAATTTTGTATCTATGAAGTAATTTATTTCCTCAAGTATATTGTGTAGGTATTTAATCTTATGAGCAGAATGCTACTGCTATTTGTAAAGCCAGTTTATGTGAAAAAATAAACATCTCCTTTCTGCCCATAAAATAGAAGTGAAGATAATAATTTTTAAGATATTAAAAATTTTACTAGTGACTGGATCAGTTAGTCATTCAGTGCATGGTATTTAAATTGTAAGGAATGAAAAATAAACCTCAGGACAAACGAATTGATGCTTATTTTAAGCTTCAAATTAATTTCAATTCTGTTGTTATTGATACATTGCTACCAGTGGATTATAAAACACTGATGTTAGAACCAAGCCTATAAAGCACTTCTCACTTTGAGATCTGAACCCAATGTGGAAGTGGGTGACGTAAGCTAGGAGAATTTAAAACAAACTGAAACCATTACAGTAAGTCATGTTCCTTCCATTTTTCTTTTCTTTGTACTTTATTTTAGTGTAAATTCTGACTCCTTCACACATTTTTAAAAGTCAGCTCCAAGAGCAGTCTTCAATGCGGAGGATGCACATAAAGTTCACAGACTCACTGAAAGTTACAGAATTATATTTATAAAGCAATCCATTTTCAGATCATTGGCCTCCGTATGTAGTCGTTCCTACAGTGTATCAGTTTAAAAATGCTTCTGGGACTAGGACATCTTGCTCTTTTCTGCTGCTGTGTTAACCTGTCTCCTACAGTGTAAGGGTGCAGGTGTAACCTTGCCCTTGTGCGTCATTAATGTAGTGGATCACCCTATCATAAGAAAATGTGGCAAACACAGAGTGTGCTCAGTGTCAAATGTTGCATCCTGAAGAGAAGATACAATGACAGGGAATGTTGTCCTTACCTGCCTCTTGAGATAAAGCTGGCATTAAAACTTAGGGATTCTTGTCAGTGTTTGGTATCACTTGACTGTTTCAGTACTGTTGAGTGGATGACAGGAGAGACAATTGTTATGAAAGCCCTCTTCCATTTTGGAATCTTGTCAAAAACTATCTCTAGTAGAGAAGTAATTGTACCAACCATAGATTTATTTGCCCTAAGTTATCTGTCCTTTTACAACCTTCTATGTTCTACTTCGTAATTTAAGGCAGGTAGAGTCTTGAAAATTGCCTTTTCCAAATTGCTTAGCCAACTGCTTTGTAGTTCCTTCATTAGAAGCACTCTAAAGAAAAGAAAGGAAAGAAGTCCGGGGAAAATGCTCTTACTAGTCACCATAGATATGGAAAAGTTGAAGTTTAATGCATTTTGTGCAGTTTTATTTTATTTGTTGTTGTTGTTGTTGTTATTATTATTATTATTATTATTGTCACTATCATTATTATTTTGTATTTTAGGGCAGGGTCTACAGAGTGTTCAGGGTGTTCAGGGTCTCACTACTAGATCAGACTCATAGTGATCTGCCTGTTTACTGCCTCTCAATAGCTGGGAATACAGGCACATGCTACCATGCCCAATCTCAATTGCTGTCCTAGTGTTCCTGGACTCAGAGCCAGCACGACAGGCCTGGAGACATGTTGTGCAGATTTTCCTTAGCTGAAATACCAGCTTGCAGATATGTGGGAGCTCCTGATGATTCTATGGACTGATTTTTCCTACTTGCGGTCTTGGCCCAAAATTTCTTATTTTGTTCTGAGCACAGTGATTGTGTACTATACCA
>NW_004524902.1:1030938-1032517 GCF_000260255.1 Octodon degus
GTTAAGACCAAGATAAAACAAGACCTATATAATAAGAAATGTAGCCTTTGAATAATACACCATATAATAACTATTGTTCTTCTCTGATGATGAATTTTCATTTTACTTTTCATAGCATAGAAAAGAAGAAACAACCTTTTGTCTGATTCAAAATAATTCCTGTGCTTATGGTTTGAAGCACATTCCTTTCCATTCCTTCAGGAAATGTTTCTTCTGTTTCTCATGTGCCTATCTTGAACTAGCCCTTTGCCCATAACATATAAATATGCTGTGCTTTACCAGCTTCATAATGATGATCGTGACTCAGTGGGGGTAATAATGGCAATGACAGGGCTGATTTTAAAATATTGTCCTTAGCCCTCCATCCCTTCACTTTAATTGTATTGATGCCTCCTTCAAGCATCTTAATTTTGACAGGAGTTGACATTTGAGCTTCCATTAACTCATTTAATGAGTTAACTCATGTTAAGTCATGAAATCTTGCTTACACTTTACTCCTTATGTTCTTTCAGTTTAGCATCCTGATGTAGGTTTTTGAAATTATTTTCTCTTAAGGTTTTACAACATTTTATGTTGTAGAGTTTTTGTTTGTTTTTGTTTTTGTTTGTTTCTATTTCTTTCACTTCTGATGTTTTCATTGTAGTTTGTTCCTGAGAAACTTTTCTTAGATTTACCCTTAAATTTTTATATTTTCTAACATCATCCCATACCCTTTCTCTTCGTATATTTATTTTCTCAAAGTAATACATGCATACACATGGATTTTATCTTATATATGTTGAATATTTTCAAATTTATATATTCAGCTGCACCCCTATATTGCATATTGCATTATTCAATTTCATAGTGATTGGATTTACCTGGCTGTGATAAGGCAATTCAGATTCTATAATATCCAATACTTAATTTATCATCATCTCTTTGAAAGGTATAGATTTTATTTAAGTAGAGGACTAGATGAATGTGACTGTTCCAATTAGAAAATGTATAACTAATACCTAAATCTTCTACCTTTAGTCTTGACAATGAATTTAGGAAACACCATGTGTATGCATACCCTAAGATGTCAGTTCTTCCTTCCATGATCTGTAAAGACCAAAAGACCAGTCAAAATCCAAGCAAGTTAGTTGGTATATATTGATAGCTAATTAAAAAATATATGGAAAGGCAAAACATAGAGAATAGCAAATATAAAATTGAAAAGAAAGAACACAACTGGAGTATGGAGAGAAACCAAGTTGACTCACTCTAAAGTTACTTAAACAAGAAAGTGAGGTATTGGAAAAGTAAAGAAAATTAGAGCAATTGAGCAAAATAGCCCAGAGGTAGACTCACAGAAAAAAATAGTCAACAGATATTTGACAAAGAAACAAGGACAGTTGGTAGAGGAATGACACTATTTTCAAGAAATGCTCTGCATGAGAAACATTAAAACCTCAAGCAACAACAAAAGCTCAGCCATTAACTGATGCTATTTATGCCTCTCACAGAAATTAATTCAAGATGGATCATAGATCTAAATTTAAAATACAAAAATGGCAAAGGTAACATGGAAGAAAACATAGGTGATGAGCAATTT
>NW_004524902.1:1033537-1035440 GCF_000260255.1 Octodon degus
CCAAAAAGGTATATCAGTTTAAATTATTTATACAATGGTAGGAGACATAAATTCTCCTTAGGAGAAGAGTAACAAAATATTTTTCATCTGCTGGAAGACAAAAAAAAAAAAAAAAGAAAAAAAAAAAAAAAAAAAAAAAAAAAAAAATGGCCAAAAGAGAAAAAATTCAGAGGTGCTAATGACTTTTGCAAAAGAGTAAAATGCTTTAAAATGTACTTCCAAAAGATTAATTAGGCACTTGAGCAAGAAAGAAGAAGAATGAAAAACATCAAGACAGAAGACTAATTCTTAGACTTCAGCAGCAATAATAAAGATATGGAAATAAGCATCTATAGAAAGAAAATGATGAAAATAGTAATCAAAAGACAAAGGACTGACCAATTTCAATGGAGACACAAGATTTAGATGACTAACATTTTAGAAGTATATATACAGGATGACTGAGATGATTATACTCATAATTTCAATCAGTTTTATGGAAATAGCAGTTAATGTTTAAAATTTTCACCTTGACTAAATGTATGCTGATATCTGCAAACTGAGCGACTACACTGAGGGCAGCAATGTGTAATACAAAAACCATGCTTTAAATACCTGTCATCTTGGTCTTCTAAATATATATTGTTTAGGGCTGGCCAAATGGCTGTCTAATCCCCAGCCATGCCTTGCTGGCCCCACCCCCAGGGCATGCTGAAACTGTAATTCAGATTGGGCATGGTGGCACATGCCTGTAATCCCAGCTATTGGGAAGATGTGAACAGGTGGATCACTATGATTCTGATCTAGTAGTGAGACCATGAACACCCTGTAGACCTTTCCCTAACATACAATAAATAAATAAATAAATCTATATCATTTGTAATGTCTTATCAAATATTATTTTCTCAAAAATAAATTAAAACAAAAAATAAATTATGGCTAACATTGATACTTCCCATAGCAAGCAGAAGAATTGCAGAAAAAGAGTTCCCATTAGAGGAAAAAGAGATTTAGCTTAAATCAATATCATGATACAAAACTTAATATAAAGTTAGGGCATTACAGTTATTCTTGAAACTCTTCATGGGAATTGAGAGCTCTTAATATGTTATGATATTCTCATTTATATTTCAATACACTGGCATAACAAATAAACAATAAAATTTATCGCAGGCATCATGTTTTCATTTAACACAGTAGGTATATTAAGTAGAAGCATGCCGTTGAATCACTGTCTGTGATCTAAGAGTTTTTCCCTCTAATTGCACTGAATACATGATTTATTACAGTTATATTAGATTAAAAATATTTTCCTCTTTTATTGATGTTCTCTTGCTAATTATACCCAAACATGATTTACTTCATGCTTATGAATAGATTATAACTATTAGTTGAACATGTTTTTTCTGCAATACTAATGACACAACTCTGCATGAAAGCTTTTATTTGTTAGAGATACCTGAAGCTTAAAATAAACAGCATTCAGGAGCCAATATTTTCCTCTTCTTACAGTATTTTCAAGCACCATGTCTTCCAACTTCTCCCTTTTTACTTATGAGTTTTTGTAGTCACATTTCTTGATCTTCAACTATTTCTTCCCCTTTCTCATTATTTATAGTATTAAATTTACTTAAGATGCTTTCGTCTTTCAATTTCTTCTTCTCTTGTCATGTCTGAAAACCATGATTGTGTTTCTTGGAAAGCCATTGCACCTCTCAATATTCCTACCCTCTTCTAACTGGACATGCCTCAAAGGATCTGGGGCCCATGAGTGAAGCCGATCCCAGATTGCTAGAACCCAAACAAAAGGAAAATATAAAATAGCTAGTAGCATCATAACTAAGGCACAGAAGATAGGTGAAAAGAGGAAAAATCTCAAACTTCTTTAGTCTCAAAGTTTTTATACTACATTTCAAGTTGCTAT
>NW_004524902.1:1036500-1037447 GCF_000260255.1 Octodon degus
TCTTTGGGCTATCAGTCTTCATTGTTATCTTTGTTTTGTCACACTTATCTTACAAGTCTTGAACTGACACTTCATTTGATGGAAACTTAGTGAAGTCCTTCCAGCAAGAGGTTGTGGCTTGGATGAAGAATTCATGGGATAAAATTCACAGACATCTGTGTTTTTAGTGCAACATGAGCAGCCTGAATGGAGAAAAGTTGCTCATGTAAGGACAGATCTATTACTGGACATGAGAAACTGAAGCCAGTGATTCTATAGGAAGAAATGGAGTCTCAAAATTCCAAGGCCAGATTTTGAGATTTGGAAAGTTGTAACAATGTTGCAGAAGATGACATGACTATACATAAAAATCTACTAAATATAAATTTTGGTACATGAATCAGTGAATAAATGTAGATTATTGCACATGAATTCGTGCAGATTGGTACACATGAAAAAAATACTATATCCCCTGAATTTAGTCCTATTAGTCCTATTAGTTCTGGGAGCAAAAAATAATATAAGACCTGTTCTTATTTTCAGGGAAATATAGTACCTTGTCTGACAGACAAAACTGGTTCTGGCTCTTCATCAATTTTAGCATCATAAAAATGGAGTTATTGCCTTTGGCTACAGGTATTGCTAAGGCACTAGGAGATCTTCTGCAGCTACTAAGAGAGATGTGAGGGAATGAAGTGGGAAATCTGGAAAAGAATTTGATGTGTGTTTCTTATGTCACTAAATTATAGATGTCCGCACGTACAAAACTGCACGTCAGCGCTAGCATCAGTGTGTAGTATGTCAACTGACCACTACCTCTGTAGTTCGTCAGTGCACTCTCAAGTAGAGGCACTGTAAAGCAAAGCTCTCCTTCATGGAGTTAAAAATGTGACTCTCAATATCAAAAGGAGGGCTGGCCAAATAGCTCAGTAGATTAAAGCACCTTCAAGCAGGAGAAGGCCCTGGCT
>NW_004524902.1:1038927-1039922 GCF_000260255.1 Octodon degus
TTTGATATTTATCTTGAATTCCCATATTTATCTAGTTTTCCTTGTATGCATGTTTATGTTGGGCCCCATGCCTGGCAATGGGTATAAAGTAAGGAACAAAGATTAATGCTACTCCTACCCTGATGAAATTATATTCCATTTAAAAATACTCCAAATAAATGTGCAATATTACATGCAAAGTAAATGTGGATAGTAATTTTCACTTGCTTTCACAGTTATTTTTTTAAAGAATATAAAATAGTAAAAATATTTTGAAAGTGATAAATAATTTTATAACTAAAACTGAGTGGCTATTTACTTATTATTAAGGCTCTCATACATTAAATAAGAAACATCACATTTAATGTGTTATAATAATATTTTCATAAATGAATATATCTGGTACGTATGAAAAATGTTCATTGGTAACAGGTCTGAATGCCAGACGCACCAAACTGGTGATGTACATACCATGCCAATTTCTCAAAGCTGAGCATGCTTAAAATAGATCTGTTGTGTATATGAATAGAGATTATTGAGTTTTGCTATAGTGACTATGAGAACTGCAACACTTCTGATTCAGTTTGTACTAAAATTGCTACATTAAATTATTTCATTCAGAAACAGCATTCATTTTTGTATTCCATTAATGAATTTTAGTTGAATAAAAATGATTATAATAGAATATAAATCATATTTGAAAATTTTGGGTGGAACTCAGCTTGTGTGTGTGTGTGTGTGTGTGTGTGTGTGTATGGGTGTGTGCACACATGTGCATATCTGTACAGTATACAACACTGAAATTACCTACCTTGGTAATATGATTTCCTATTATCATTTTATTATGGCAAACTTGCTAATGAATAAACTTAAAAGATCAATTTAATTAGTGTGAGATAATTTAGATGCACTCAGCATGGAATTCAGCATTCAGGATATACCTCATTTTTGTAAGTTTTAATCTATGATATTTGTCTTTTTATTTCAAAGAGAATAAAAATAATTTTTTAAAAAAC
>NW_004524902.1:1040184-1064522 GCF_000260255.1 Octodon degus
CATATTTTTCCCTTCTTCCTTCTTTTTTTCTCCTTTCCTTCACCTCAGTTGTTCTTTCTTTTTGAGTTTATTTTCCTTTCACAGTATCTATCATACCTTTCAGATTTCATTTAATCTTTGAGGTTGTTAGACTTCAGAAATAACATGATCTTTACATGTGTGGGTCTGATTTATTTCACTTAGGAGTGTGGTCTCTAATTGTGTCTGTTTACCTGTAAAACCCTCGAGTCTATTTTTCTTTATAGCTGAGTAATGCTCCATCATATAAAATTACCACATCTCTTATATATCTTGTGTTTCAGATGAACCATATGTACTCGTACCTAAAGCATCTGTCTTTCAAGCCAAGGCAGGTAAAGACAATTCCAGGCAACTGCCTGAGAATGAGCATCTTGTTGTCCATCTAATTCAGACAATTCCTTCTCTTCAGAATCTCATTTGCTTTTGTATCTCTCATCCTGACTTTTATCTTAATCACAGTCAATTACTTTTTAAAGCCCAAGATTGACTTATTATTGGAAGTTCATCTGAGTGAGATGACATCTCAAAACCATAGTCTAATACTTGTTGAGTGGTTCCACAATTATAGAAGAATTTTGACCTGAAAATCAGGAGCATGACCTGTGATCTTTTTATTATAACTTTTCCATTCAAATGCTTCATTTCCACAATATCCAGGAAGCCCACTGCGTGGTAAAGCATCAGTCCCTCTGTACCCTCACAGTAGAACCTCATTTTCTCCTCATTGCCCAGGACCTTTCTCCAGTCCCTAGAGGTAGGTCTGTATCTTAGTTGATGCTGAATGCACGGATTTCAAAATCATTGCCTCCTTAAAGCCTGTAGGACATGTATACTTCCATTTTATCAGATGCATGGATTATCCTATCAAATCAGCTTCTAGGTCTCAAGTTCTGATATAGTGGTAGATTAGAAATTTCACAAGTTTTAACTCCAATCTCATACTCTGGGGGAGTCCTGATGAGTAGGCTATAATTGCTGAAGCACAACTTTTTACAAGATGCTTTTTTTCTCAAACAATAGGTGTACCTATAATATACATATTCAAATCAATATAACTTATTAAATTGTTAACTACACTATTCTGTCAAGACTAGATTGACTGCTAAAGTAACACAATTTAATTTTTAGCATGAAAGCATATTTTATTAAAGGTTATCCTAGCCACCATTTTCCTCATATATTGATGATGATATAGATAATTAAGCCACCTCACTTGAAAACATGTCATCTACATCCATTATTTTGCTGAGAAAATTTGATTATTTTATTTATAAAAAGCTTTTTAGGAGAAGCAGCTTAACAGCATTTTTATGGACAGTTGTAATGATGCAAAATTCAGTTTGGAGTTTTGGAAAGTGTCTGACCTGGCAAACAAGTGCCTATTGCATTATTTATCATTTCATTTTACATTAATTCATTCATATGCATTTCCTTCATTCTAGTCTGCATAGATAGGTAGAGAGATGGGCATGTCTGAGGGTCACTGATTTTGAATTAGACCATACTTGGATCCTGAGGTCACTGAGTAATGATGTAACCTTAGCAAAAATTTTCAATTATTCTTCATCCCAGTTTCTTCACTAGTAAAATTTACTACAGTGTGTTTTAATTTGCACCAAATTTGTAATGATGACAGTAATTAAGAACAGTCAGTATATAAAAGAACTATCTGCACTTTCATGCTCACGGCAACTTTATTAAAAAGGGTCAAGAAATGGCAATACCTTCTGCTTATCAGATGACGAGTAGAATTTTAAATGTGATGCACATGTACAATGGAACGTTGTACAGTCACGAAAGAATGAATTCCAGTCCTGTGTGCAGCATGGATGGAACTTTGGAACTGGAGATCATTATATTAAGTGAAATAAGCCAGACTCAAAGAGATAAATGCTGCGTGGTCTCACTCATCAGTGAAATCTAGAAGAGCTGATCTAGAAATGAAGAATAGAATAATGGCCGCCAGAGAGTCACGAGAGGGACGTGTGGAGAGATTGATCATCAGGTACTGAGTAATAACAGGAGCAAGAAGATCAGTGTGGCTACCCGGATATTGTTACTGTTGGTAACAATAATCTACAATACACATCTAGAAGTTAGAAGAAAAAACTTGTTATTTGAAAAATTGAATCAGTTGAAAAAGTTGGCATATTTGAAATACATATACAAAATGTACATATATTGAGATTTACATGATACTCTGGTAATTAATAAATATAATATTTTTGCTTTGTATCTCAGTTTAAAAGTGACTAATTTTAAAAGCATGGATTATCAACCAGAGACTGCCAGGATTTGACTCTGAGCCATTTCTTCTTATGACTGACCCTAAAAATCTTACTGTTTCATTCTTCTTATCTATAAAATGTAAAAATTAATTGTTGCTACCTTGTGAGGATTATTCTTGATTTTAAACTTGATTGGATTGAGAGATGCTGAGGAAGTCACTATAGCACCCTTCTGGGTGTGTACTCAAGTGTTTCCGGAGGCCTCTGGGAAAGTGTGATGCCCCGTGCTGGAGGCTGAGGCCTGGATGGAGCTAAACATGAGAAGGGAAAGGATTCTGGTCCTTCCTCTCTCCCTCTCACTCTCCCTTACCCTCTCATTCTTTGCAGCTTTACCCTTTATCTACCATACCCTTCCAGCATGCTGTGGAGCCAGCTGATCACGACCTAAAACCTTGGAAAACTTTCACTGAAATAAGCCTTTCCAGCAGAGCATAGTGGCGCATAACTATAATCCCAGCACTCAGGAGCCTGAGGCAGAAGGATTGTCAAGAGTTTGCAGTCTGTCTAGGCTACTAGTGAATTCAAAATTATCCTGAAACTCTGCCTCAAAAAAAGCAAGAGAAAAAAAGAAAGAAGAAAGAAAGAAAGAAAGAAAGAAAGAAAGAAAGAAAGAAAGAAAGAAAGAAAGAAAGAAAGAAAGAGTAAGCTTTTCCTTCTTAGTTTGTTTTTGAAAATAATCTATCATTGATGGAAAGATGACTAACATGGATCTCAAAGAATTTTGAAGAATGATTGAAATAGTCAATACATGTAAATAGTGTGCGTTCAAACTAATTCATAGTAAGTATTAAATATAAATGTTATATTATTAAATAACTTTCAAATGTGCCAATAAAGAACACATTAGTGATATTATGGAGTGTATACATAAATGTTATTAAAGTAAATATTTATAGTCGCATGAGCAGTTTATATAAAAAGGGACATGGCACATTTATAATAAAACAAATGAAAAACATCACAATGTATGTAGTTGTAGCATTTCCAGCTCAGTAAAACATCTCAATAAATTTAAAAAAATAATACTTTTACAGCAAGATAATTAGCATTGTATGCAACATGTTTTAGTGTTTTGAAAGTTATTCAACATGGTTAAAAATCCTGCCCATTATTATACTTCTATAAACTTTGGCTAGGTTTTTTTGGCAATGACGCCTCTCTGATTTTGCCTAATAAGTTTAAGACCATTAACTAACAGAATTAATGATTTATTATTCCATTGAGCATACACTTTCCAGCTTGGTTGTTTGAAAATGAGTTATTTAACACTCTTTTCTTCTTCTATTTTTGTACCAGGCATCTTGTACTTACGTTGCTGAGCTAGCTCCCTGACCCTTAATGCTTGTCTTTATCTCACTTGTCTGGCAATTGTTGCCACCTTTACAGAACTTCCCTTGAATGAGGTGTTGTTTGCCTTCTTTGTCTTCTATGCTTCACATCTGAGCCTCATCTGCAGACTCATACGTTGTGTTCCAGTGCCTTCCCATAACTCATTCATGTACATTACAAACATCCACAGTGCTGAAATGGATCTGTGATCCAAGTACAAGAAATTCAGCCTTCAAGGGAAATGAGCCAGCAAGAAATGGCCACTGACACCGAGTGCACATTTCATGCTGAAGCAACCACAACAGCCTTTGAGTGCTCAAGAGGAAAGAGTGGGAGAATTTCAGGGAGAGACTGGCAGCCTGCAGATGCAGCTGCACGTTTCCTATTAATTTCAGCCAGGTCTCAGCAGGAACTAGAATGCAGGATTTAGCCTGCAGCAGTCTGTGAGACTTTCAGCAAGCCAGTCCTGCAACCAAAATGACTTCTGAGATATGCAGAGATTAAGGATCAGCAATACTAGGGATGAAATCTAGGAAGGGAATAACTCAACATTTCGGCAGAAGACGACCTGCCAAAGAGCTATTATTGACTGAAGTGCCAGCTTCTTTTTGTAATTTTGACTTCATTCCATTACATACATTAGTAGTTTCCTAGGGAAAGTTATAGGTCAGTGACTCACAATAAAAACATTCTTAGAAAAACCAAATGCACAATGGAAATTAATTGAACAGAAGGCAGTCTCGTGTTTTAAAAAATATAGAAAAGAGTAACATGATTTTACAATGTCACATTTGTGTTTTTATATTGTACATCGTAAGTCAGGAACTAAGAGGAATACCCATCCAAGGCACAATATGGATACAAGACTCTTCCCATCAAGTGGTCAGATCAATGAAGAGATCACTTTGGAGTGAAAAGCAACTACAAAGGACAACCACAGAAGCCTCTCAGACAAGCCCACAGTGCAAGAACAATTAATAAGAATCACCAGCCACACAATCTTTAAGATAAACTTTTCCACATACTGGTTTTACAAGGCTCCAAGCAATGTTACTTTCACAGAAATTCCTGGGCTATCCAACTTTCTCTCACCCCATTCTTTGTTAGTGACCTTGTGGATTTCACCACCAACAATCAGTCCCTCTTGTACCTCCAGACCTGTCCTGCTTTTCCCTGCCATTCAGTGTCCAGCTATCTTGATTGCTCAAACTTTAGATTAGTCTATTTTTATGTGTGGTGCTTACTTTTAAATTGGGTTGTGTGCGAAATGGATGGTTGATGAGCACTACAGAAAAGTTGTAAGCCATAAAGGTGTTTGTTTGTTTTAGACAGTGTTTCACTATGTAGTTCAGGCAGGCCTTGTACTCACTGTATAGCCCAGACTGACTTTGAACTCGCTGTGGTCCTCCTGCCTCAGCAACCTAAGTACTGAGATTACAGGCATGTGCCACCACAATTGTCGGGCAAAGTTGTAGAAAAGTGCAAAAGTTTGATTCAAGCAGTTTTCATTCATTTTAGAGTCTAAAAACTTAACCGAAAAAAATGTAAATCTAAGGGTTGCAAACCAAATTCCAGTGTTTTGGAATTTTTATGTTAACTTTGGTAATTATCTGATAATTCAAGATCATGCTACAGGTATGAGAGGGCTTTTCCTATGACCTCACTGAATATATTTTCACTTTTGCACAATGCCATTAAGAAAATTGTTGATTTACATTGCTATTTATTTCAGAACTATGCATACCATACATATGCAGTCATTAATTTACATATGCATCAAAGTTCAGACATACATTTTCTTGATTCTTACACACTGTAAAATACAGTGCTATTTTATCTTACTATAAAAGAACGTCACAGATGGGGTGATGTGTAAGTAATAGGAATTTATTTTGCACAGTTCTGGAAGTTGTGCAATCCATGATGAGGTGCAGGCAGCTTTGGTGTCAGCTGAAGGACAGGCACAGAACGCTGGGGTCTCACGGCAGAATGGCAGAGTGTGAGCCTCCTCCAATAACAGCTTCCTCTCTCAGTCTCCCAGAAGCAACAAGTCATATTGTTTTAGGAAGTTCCTTCCAATGTAAAGTTTGAAGGGGGCAAAACATTAAACTGGGGGCTGAGGGGATAGGTCAGTAGAATAAGCACTTGCCTGGCAAGCAAGAGGGCCTGAGTTCAATCCCTGGTTCCAGGAAAAACAAAAAACAAAACAAAAAACTATAGCAAGCACATTGTATTACAACAGTACCACATTTGAAGTCCTTTTGCATTCATAGTTTCTGGACATGACATATTTTAACTTTTGTACATATGGAGAAAAATAAGGGCTGTGAAACATACTGACAGAACTTAACTCTGAAAAAAAAATGTAGCCATTCCTGCTACTCTTTAAGGTTTTTCAATCAGGTTTAATTGAATAATATCCTAAGATAGCAGGCAAACTTGCTTTCTGGGTCTATCATCATAAGGAACAACATTTATTTTTCATTTTGAGACAGGCTCCTACCAGCTCACTAATTTGCTGAGTTTGAGCTGGGATTTGTGATCATCCTGCCTCAGCTTCCAGAGTGTTAAGATTATAGGCTGTACCTCCGTGACTAGCTGTGATGGCATTTTACTGTAAACATGAATGTTTTCCACATTTCCAAAATTAAAACTATAAAAAAGAAAAACTACTGTACTGACACTGAAAATAACGTGGGCATGATTTTTTAAACAAATCTTAAGAAAGTCTAAACAAAGCCAGGTACAATGACATACTCTTACAATCTAGTAATCCAAACTGCGAATTCGAAGATATCACGCAGAGCAGCAACCATTGTTAAGTTCCGCACACTTTGTTTAGTGAAATTTTGTACAATTTCTGATGCTATTTTTATTATTACTTTGCATTCTTTAAAAAATAAATAAGTTACAAAAATAGTCTAAAGAAGTCTTTACTATTAATAGTCATGACTACATTGCACTGTACCCCAATAGGGTCTGATACTGCGACACGAATCCATCCAATTTCCAGTCCTTGATGCATAAAACACCTAATTTCTCCTGCAGGACCTGTTTAGCGTGAAGTGATTTGTAGTGTAATTTCCATAGGAAAGGGAAAGGGAAGGTAGGTTAATGTTTAGAAAGGATGGAAAAGGTGGACTTTATAACATTTCAGAAAAGTCTCTGAAAAGAAATATTATTATGACATTGTAACCAAGAGGAGACTAGGTGAATTCTCCACCTTCACTGCTTTAAATTGATTTCATCCCTAATTTTGGTGGTGCAATACTTTATCAGTTCCACAGTATCTTTGCTGTAGATGATCCTCTACCAGATGCTTAGGTACCTGAACCACTATCTGATCAGCCTTGGGCAGTAGAGTCCTAGGTAGACCCACTCAAGAGCTGGAGACACAGTGAATCTGTCAGAAGCAACTATTAGTCATGTGTATGTGGTTTGCAGGATAATCCCCACTTTAGGACATCTCAGTCAATAATAAAGTGCAGTCAACAAATGTCCTTAAAATAATCTGCAAATCAAGAGTTTCACTATAGTAGAACCAAGTGGTTGATGCCTGAAGCTATATTTGTTAAGACCTATAGAACTCTATAGCCCAAAGAATAGATGTAATATATTCAAATATTTAAAATAATTTAGAAATTTTATGAAATGCCAGTCTAGAATACTTGATGTGAAAAAGAAAATCATACTACATTAAAATTATGAAATAACTTCACTTTGAAGGTGAGGAATACAAGGTACAGAGTCAAGTAACTTTAAAAGAAATAAACCTCATTAAGATTACAGTCACAGGGCTGGGAATGTAGCTCAGCAGTACAGTCCCTGCCAGACAAGTGAGAAGTTGTGAGTTTGATTCCCAGTATAAAACTAAAATAAATCAAAGGAACAACAAATTTATCTTGCACTGTGCTATATTTGATAAAGCTGTTTCTCACAGAGGCACAGGAAAGAGCTTCAAAACTATCATTCATGTATATTAGAATTGAAAATTCAATGAACTGGAGATTGGTTAGAGCCAATCTTCTCAGAGTCAGATTCAGAAAACTGAGGCAAATACCTTGAATAATCCAACCATGGATGTGCGGAACTGGACATACCATGAATTCATATTTAGTTTATAGACAGGGATGGTTACACAGACTTGGGTTACAGGCATACACACAAGTTGTTACATATAGATATACTCATTTGCTCTTTGAGCCAAAATGGCCTAGAGGAAGGACATCTCAGTAGCATTGAATATACACCATGGTTTCTACTACCAGTTGTATAATAGAAGGAACCAGGGCTCTTTGGAGTTGTACGGATAAGTTGAACTATCTCACAGTGTGAACAACTAAGAACATACTCAACAGGAAAAATAAGGAAAATAATGGGAATATGTCACTGGAGCCCAGATGGAACTAAAGAGTGCTCAATAGTTAATGCTGGAATAGTTTCAACAATGAAATAAATAAATATGGGAGCACTCTGTAAAGTATGACATGAGCATCCAATGATACTATAGTCAATGTTTTTATCTCTCCTCTCCACAACTCATGTTATAATGCTAAGCCTAAAATTATGGTATTAAGTTCGATTTATGGCAGGTGGTTGGATCACAACCTTAGAGCCATCTAGATTAGTATTAGTGTCCATATACAAGAGAACCCAGAGATAGCCTGACCATCCCTCCAGGTAGGACATGCTGTGTCACATAATCTGCAGGCCAGGAGAAAAGGTCCACATGAGACACCAAATGAGTTAATACCTTGATCAAAAGCTTTTTACCTCCAGAGAGACAAATATGTTTTGTTTATAAGGTACCATTTACGGACATATGAAACATATTTACTATAGACATAAATAAATGATTAAATGTATAAATCACTGAAGAGACAACAGTCTCCATTCCATAAAATTGATATAGATACTGTCATTCTAGGAAGTAGGACATGACACATGAGAGGGGCCTATGTTGATAAGATAAGAAGAAAGCATGAATGGAAAGTCCTCTTTTCTACCACTGGGTGAAAACCAGAGCAGAGAATGGTAGGCACTGAGGGCCTGTAGGCTGCCTCTGTGTGTGTATGTGTTCAGCCAACCATAACAAAATACAAAACCTTAAAGATTATCATGTTATCAGGTGTGGCAGCATGTGCCTGTAATGCCAGCCCTTGGGCGGCTGAAAACAGGAGAATCACTATGAGTCTGATCTATACGGTGAGACCCTATGCACCCTGTAAACCTTGTCCTAAATACGAAAAAAAAAAAAAAACAAAAAAAAAACACTATCATACTATCTTTAAATACTGTGAAGGGAAATGCAAATATAAGAAGGCCATTCAAAAAATGTATTTTTACTATTAGGAAATGGACACCTCAAAGTACCAGCTATGTAATTCCTTTTTCCCAGTAAAGTAAATAAATAGTAATATTGGTTATTGTATTTTCCTCATTTCTCCATTGTAATAATAAGAAGCTAAAGAAAATAAAAAAGTTGAGAAATGAAAACTATATTTACATATTAATTTAGAAGATAATTATATTCTGAAAACTTGTTTCAGTGCATTCTTAAATGATCTTTTTTGTTTACATTTTTTACTAAAATTTAATTTTTTTCAGGGCACAACATTGACTGAATATATACTACATGCTAGGAGTCCTTATATAAATTAGAGCTGAAACAATGAGCAAAACAGACAAAAATTCAGAACATTCAATATTTATTCTTTCAATTTGAACGCTGAGGTTGGGAAGAGAAAGTTCAGCACAGTCTCTGATGGTGTCCATGGACACTGGTCCAACATAGCAAAATTTGGAAAGGGTCAAGTCTCTGTTGTAAAATGCTGCAGTAAAAGTTGTTCTTGCCCTTCTATATATGGTACTTTAAATCATCTCTAAAATACTTGTGGTCCTGAATAGATATAAATGCTTTGTAAATAGTTGTACTGTTTAGGGAAAGCTGAGAATACAACAGGTCTGTACAGATTCAATACAGTCAAAATTTTCCTCTGAATATTTTCAATTCACAGTTGGCTGAACACGGGTGTGTAACCCACAGATATGGAGGAAAAATGTAAATGGGATATGAATGAAAAAGTTATATGCAGTTACAACAACCCAATCAAATTCATCTTACTTTCTCTAAATTTCAAAACTGCTTTTAAAATCCTAAGAAAGAACTCAGAATCACAAGTTATGACTTTTAAATAACTCACATGCTCCTCATATCTCTGGAACCCCTTCCTCTTGCATTACAGAGAGCACAGATTGGTTTCTTTCAAAGTCAATGCTAAGAGAGGATATTTACTATAATCCTTCCTAAGAATTAGTACTGTAAAAGACGTTAAGAATTAAATTCAGCATAAAATAAAACATCTGCATTTTGAACATGCTCTCACCACCTGCTCCTTTGCAGCTAGTATCAAATTAAAATACCATTGACCTGAAAAGGAATTGAATTCCACTCTAATTACATTTGAATATTTAAATTCCAATATATATATAGCTATTTTTGTTTGAGATATTCTTGAGGAGTAAGTATTCTAGGCTCTGCATATGTATTGTTATTTGTGTGCAAACACACACACAAATACCAAGGTTTCTCCACCATCCATTGAAGCACAGTAAATTAAAAATACTTGAGTTAGATTACCACTTCTTTTCACTTGTAGAGAATATTATTAAGATGTTAGCAAGACATTATTTGCTGGGCTGGCCAGGTAGGTCAGTGGATTAAATTGGCTGCTTAGGCAGACATAGGTACCAGGGTTCAATCCTGGCATGCCATGCCCTCCCTTCCCCACCAACTCCCTACCAACTCCCTGCCACCAGCACAAACAGAGATGGTGATTGATACTGGTTGTGGTGGCATATGCCTGTAATCCCAGCACTTGTGAGGTTGAAAACAGGAGGATCACTGAGTCCAATCTGTGTACTGAGACCCTGTAGACCCTGTACTAAATATATTTTTAAAACAGGACATTATTTGTTGTCCTAAAATAGTACAGATAAGATCATTCTATACTTAACACATGTAATTGTTCATATAACATTTGCATGCAGAGAAATTGAAAAAAAAGTCTCCCAAGCTACATCTAACCACAGAAACATTTAGACAACACATACAACACAATGACATATAACTTCCTATATCAAGAGGATAGTAATTTTATTTTATTTTTTATTTTTTTTTTCTTTTCAAAGTTTTATTGATAAACAGATAGCAATGAGACAGTTTCAAATCAAATCGAAAGTACAGTTTCAACAAATAATACACTGCATATATTCTTCTTAGTGGTTAATTGCTGTACAAGATGCATACTTGTGATCCTACTTACAAACACCATTAGAACAAATCATTTTATTCATTAAGAGAATGCAACTATATATCTATCCCAACCACTTTGAATACACAGATACAAAATGGACATTCATAGTTATACCCCAATTTTTAAAGTTCCGTTGTTGAATATTATAGGTGTGTAAACTCAGCAAAATATTCTAAAAGAGTCCAGTAGCCCATAATAGCATTGGATCTTCTGTTTAACTGGCAATGTCAGAAATTATTGACCTGAGTCCCCCACAGCTCAACCTAACAACATGGCTTTACTTCCTATATTTCGTCTTCATACTTTTCTACTGGATGGTTAAGACCAAGGTAAAGCAGGACCGAGGATAGTAATTTTAACAGTGGAGAATTCCTTGAATTATCTCAAGAATTCCTTAAAGAATTATGTCTAAAGATAGAAGTACCCTGCATTATATCAATCAAAGAGAATTTTATTTATTTTTTAAATAATTTTGAGAAGCAAATAGCAATAAGACCCTTTCAAAACTGATTACTAGCAGTTTCAATAATTAATACATTGCACACTGTTGTCTTAGTGGTTATTCACTGTGCAAGATGCAGACATGATATCCTGTCCACAAACACTATTAGAACACAACTCTCTATTCATTGAATTAAGAGAATGCAGCTGTATATTTATTGTAACTATTTCGAATATACAGATACAAAATGATCATTTGTATCCCCTTTTTTATTTAGTTTTATCAGAGAAGGGTATTCCATTGTCATAAATATTGTACGTGTGCAAATTCAGCATAATTTTGCAAAGTCATACATTTATATGCACAAGATGAATAAGGCAATGATCATGATCCAAAGAACATTTTAGAAGACTACTACATATCATCTTCAGAGGACTCCAAGCTCATTTAAGCTAGTGTGCCATGTTTTAGCTTACCTCAGACCCCCTAGTAATGAGACTTTAAGTAAAATCTCACGTGATGATAGTTTACCTAGGAGCACAGAAGAAAGACGAGAGGTCAGAGTGGGATGTGAGAGAGAGCAAATATAAGGGGGACACAGCTCTGGGAAAGCCTGGCTCTGGAACAGGCTGGTGGCTGATGCTAATTAGCCATTTCCAGGCAGGCATTATGTAAGGGTTACGTTGCTGAAATATCTAGCCAGAGGCAGAGGAAAGAAGGACATATTTGACTGCTCCCCTCTCCTATAACTCAAAGTGGAGCTATTCAAGGCAATATCAGGTCCACAGGGGATGGGCATGGGCCCTGTACAGTTTTGTTCCCATCCATGTAGCCTTGGAGGCTCAGGGGTGGTACCAAATTTTCTCTACGGCCACACTAACCAGAGGGTAAATCAAGAGCAAGGTGCCAGGTTGTTACCTAAATACATCCAACCCATACTCCATGGTGTTACATATGAACCCACTCAATTGACCAGACCAGGCATTCTGACACGAGTAGACTTATTGGGGGGCAGCAAGGAGGCTGGCTTTCTAGCAGACCAATACAGCAGTGAACAAGGCAAAGCACAGGGCTTTTAAGGTGTTTGGCTGGAGGGGTGTTTGTGGGCTAGAAGAGCTGAGAGAGAGCTAATCTTGGCAGGGCTATTTGGGCTGTGGGGGACTTTCTATGTTAACAAAGGAGAGTTTTTGTGGTTGCTTGGCTAGGTCAAAGTCAGGCAGACTTGTTCTGTGGTTTTGGGCTTATTTCTGTGTGGGGACAAGGATAAGGGAATACAGCAGAAGGGTGCCTGGGAAACTTTGAATCCTCCTCTATCACATGGGGTCAGTACACATGGACTAAAGTACAGTGCACTGCTGTGCTTTTTGTAAAATGGACTATAGATAATTTTCAAAAGTGAACAAAATCATTTCATAGACACACCAGAAGCTTGCAATAGATGTGAAGTTATGGCGATACAGTGCAGATTTCTTAATAGCTCCAGATATCCTCTCCTATATCTCCCATATGCTTATTTTCCAGGCTTTCATGAAATGGCATTTATTTATCATCTTTCTTTTAGTACCTGCCTGAAAAGTCTGATCCAGTTTTCATATATCCTCCTCTTTCCACCTGGCCCTATTTCTCATTTTTAATAGTAATGATTACTCATCTATAGAACTGCTATCAGAATGGATCAGCACAGAGTTTTGGTAGGAATGAAAATTCTGGTGCCAGCCCACTTTGGTCAGTATGATGCCTCTGCCTCTCAGAAACTGTAATCCTGAACAAATTTTTTGCTTTTCTGTAATATCAAACATGGTAATCCTGAAGAGTTGTGGGTAAGAATTTGGAAAGTTCATATGCATAAAACATTTAGGAAAAGGACTAATATATGATATTCATAACATACCTAAAAATGTTATATGATTCACTAATACATGCTTCAGCAGACACTCAAATATAAAATCAAAGACCCTGCTGTCCCGGCACTGCCACTGGGGAGTGCTGAGACAGCGATTGAGACTGACCATGGTGGGGCACACCTGTTATCCCAGCTCTTGGGAGGCTGTAAGTAGGCAGATCACTATGAGTCAGATTTAGTGAGACCCAGAAGACCCTGTAGACCCTTCCATAAAATACAAAAACAAAAAAAGTGAAAGTCACCATTTTCTAGTGGATATACAAATGAACAACACTGAAATGTACATAGGAAGCATATACATGAATATACTGTAATTTCATAGTTGAAAAATTCTGATATTTATTATATATTGATTATGCATTTGTTTTTTAGTAATGGTGGGGGTTTTTTTGTTCTACCTACAAAAGCAGAGCTTTTGAGTTGAGGAGTTTGAGCTGAAGGACTTTGTATTTTTATACTTAGACTATTATACAATACACACATTACTTAAATTTTGGACTCATGTCTTTATCAACAGAAAATATGTAATAATTGAGATTAACTTCATAACCTCACTTTAGTACACCAACAATTTAAATAAGGGAAATTTAAGAATGGAGACTGGTTACTGTTTGTCTTAACCATTTTCATACTAATGCCTTAGGGCTCTTGGTTTTCAAAATGGAATTCACTTACACCTCTAAGAATATATCAAATTCATTCCAGCACTTCACTGGTACATACTAAAAATCAGTGCATGCAAGAAATTCATTAAAAATTGTGTGTCTTTTCATTGTGTTTCTATTCTTTTGATAATCGATGCTATCAATGTTAAATTGAATAATAGCATGGATTTGGTTTTATGCAAAGACCAATTTCTATTATAACTTTATTGCCAAATTACCTACATATAAGTTTTCCAGGATGAATGAAATTGCTATAAAAACCATGTAGCCAAGCTCAATTTAACAAAATTTGAAAAAACATTCCAGAAAATTATTCATTCTGAAATTCCAACATCTGCTGCCCGGTTCAGCATCTCATAACCTTTGCCATATCTGATTGTTAAGTGACTCAACTATATTTGCAAATAAGTTAGGACAATGATGTATTAAAAGACTGCATGTTCTATATGTGTCTTCACCATAAAATTTCACATTTTTATGTATTTAATAGTTTTTCATACAAAAATAAGTTATTCCCCTCAAACAGACACTTGACTTGCATAATTCAGTAAGTACCATATACTCTATCAAAGAGCTGTTTGGTAAATATACGTGATAAAGATATGAGCTTAAAATATGTACTTGTGTCTAAACTGTCCTAATCATATGTGGGGGCATATCCAAGATCTCAAAGCACTCTCCCATAGAATAAATGATAGCTGAACATTATATTCCACCATCATGAAAGGCATAATAAACCATTTTTGTAAATTCACTCTCAGATTTTCCTTAGACACTTAAAGACTTACAAATAATTTTGCTTTGTTCAGGCTGTGAGTCATCTCTTAGAAACCCGCACCCTGAAGCCTAGTGCTTGTAAATTAAAAACTGAAATTACAGCAGACAAACAGAACAGGAAATGATAGCACTCTTTCCTGAATGCTTCACCAACTAGCTCATATTTAGTTAGTAGGTTGTCATGGAAGGTTAAAACAGAAACTTGCTCAGGGCATGTAGAAAATGTGGAATACTTGATTTGATGATACAAAGTAAAGTTAAAAGAGGAAAAATGGGTTGGAGAAGGAATTGTGTTTAAGGAGTCCCTGAAGAATCTAAATACCACTGTATCATCTATTTGAGAGATTCCATGGTTTGAAGACGATCCATTAAGTCTATCCGAATACTCAAAGGGCAGCATTCCAAATAATAAAGCCATTCTAATGAAATGTAGATTAAAATTCAAAAGAGAATTAAAAGTGCCAAGTGAAATCCATTAGAGAACAGCCTTTCGTACTATAATCAGAAGGTGATTATTTACCTTGTCACTTAATAACTGTGTGCCTCCTTCCCTCACAGACAAAATATCGGACACAGTTTCACAGACATGTGTAAGACACACAGAATGGTGTCATTTGAGTGGCATACAGCATATACCTGATTCCAAGTGAAAAATCGAAATACCATTGAACCTGCCAAGCTTACAATTAACTGTGCCTCGGTGAGCTAACACACATTCTTAAAGAGTGACCATAAAAGATTTGGGAAGTAGTTCAAAGCCTGAAGATAATTGTATTTCTATTCATTAACTCCAAGAACATTTATCAATTCCAGATAGTTTTAACCTGAAGGAAAGGGAGTTTCTGCTCAAAACTAATCAGAAGCTTTAACTAAGTATCCAATAAAAACAACAAATGAAATTTCCTACTTGGAGTTCTATAAAAGTAAAAAATCAATCATTGCTTCTGGCTGTTTATTATAAATCCTGAAGCATGCAGATGAAAAGTGAAGAAATAGAGCTTCTCAAGCATAGAAAATATCTCAATTTATAAACATTCATTAATAAATTGATTTTGATTTTCAAGAGAGCTTTGACTTCACAAGCATATTCTAAACTTACAGAATGAATGTTGAAAAAGGTTGCTTGATTTGGGAAGATTAATCTAAGAAGAGCTTGAAGAAAATAAAATTGTGGCAGAATCAATGCAGCTCTTTGAAATGAAAAGTTATAGTACATCTTTTTTAAAGTCTGTTTTTTTTTCTTTTATTATTTCAAGTTTTCAGTATAATTATTTGCACAAAATACCCAACTCCAAGGTTTCATCATGATGTTTCTACTTATCAGGACCTTTTTTCTTTTTACTAAAGCAGTATTCAAGATCTGATCTGAAAAAAAAATAGGAATGTATGCAATAGGAATATAAACAAGCATAGGAAAATGAAATAAATAACTAATGGTAACTTTAGAGGACCTATTTAGGTAAAATATATTGCTAAATCCAGCAATTTGCTATTAACTAAACATTTGAATGAAGGCACTTGTAGACATTACAAAGTCAGCCTCAGTAATGAAAACCTGGTTACCTAAGCATTATAATACAAAAGTCTATGCCAAAAATACTAAAATGCATGGTAAGAATTCCAAAATTAATTGGGTAAACTTATTGCTGGTGTCACTGATGCAAACCTCCCTTGTATAACACTGTCAAGCTCTTGGCATGATGGGAAATATTAACAGCCACCACCAGTAAGAGCCATCAGAGTCTAGTACCCCTTGTGCCTGGAGAAGAGCCATGTTATACAACTGTCTGCTTACACCGAAATAGCTCTTTTATTGCATCAGTTAGCCTCTCCTTTTGTTCTCCATTTTTGCCGCATTTTGTACTTTTGGGATCTGAATTTTCTAGATCAGTTTCTTTTCACATGAGGTTGAAGTAACATTTTGATTGCTTTTAGAGTGATAACTATTGATTAATGAGAACAAGTGATAAATGAAAACAATTGATACATGTTGAAAGACTTACAAATAGAAAAATGTGCTAAATTTCACTTAGGAACTCATCAACAACTCAAAGAAGTAGAGAATAATAGAGTTTCCAGTAACCTGAAAATAATTGAGCAAAATTTATAGATTGTGAAGAAAGTAAAGATATTTCCTATAATCTGTCAATATGAATAAATAAAAGCAGAAAAAAAGACATTTCAGAGATGAAACTAGAGTACAGAAAGATGAAGAGTCAATTCGTTCCCAATTTTGTTCACAAACCTGAACAAAATTGAACCATGAATAGTCAGTCTGAAAAAAATTATGTAACAAGATTGAGTTAGTAAAAAAAAAAAAAAAAAGAAAAAAAAGAAATCTCTGAGCAATGAAATTCCAGGACAAGATGGCATCACTGCAGAATTTTATGGAACTTTTAAAGAGTATCCAAAGGCTAATTCATCTCAAAATACTTCAAAATATGAAAAGGAGGGAATGATTCCAAAACTAATTCCATGAACACAGGGTTGCTTCAAATCCAAAACAACACACACACACACACACACACACACACACACACACACACGGGCCAGCAGATTAAAGTGCCTGCAAGCAGGTGCAGGGGCCTGGGGTTCAATCCCTGGCCCTGCTGCACTGGCCCCACCCCCGGGCACCCTGACATGGCAGCTGAGACTGGCTGTGGTGGCACACGCCTGTAATCCCAGCTCTTGGGAGGCTGTCAACAAGATGAGCACTATGAGTCCGATATAGTAGTGAGACCCCAAACACGCTGTAAACCCTTCTCTAAAGTACAACACATACATGAATATAGAGAAGACAGACACAAAGTATCTCAACAAAATATAAGCATTCTCTATTCAATAGGATAATCGAAAAGATTATACAGCAAATAAAGTTATATTTATTTTAAGGATGAGGACCGATTGAGCATTTTCAAAGCAATAAATGGATATTTATCCAAATGCATGACAAAAGCTGTTTAATTATCACAATAGATGCAGAAAGTACTTGATAGAATTCAGCACTCTTTCATGGTAAAAACTGTCAACAGACCAAGTAGAACAGAAATATACCTCAATAGGAAAAATGCTATAAATATCACATTTGGTCAAAATGTAGATTTGATCAAAAACTGAGTGAAGAAGTAAACAATTTCAGTTGCAGGGATTTGAAACAAAAACATAAAAAGTTTTTACTGTTTTTTTTACATGTCAATAACAAACTTACTAAAGAAAGATAATCAAGTCAAATCACATTTTCAGTAGTTATCTAAAGTCCTGGAATTTAACTGTAAAAGTATTGTACTCCACTACCTGAAAAAACTGAAGTGTGCATAATAGTGCAAAAATACTTTTTATGAGTTCACAGACTGACAAATTATTACTGAAATGTTTCCACTATCCAAAAAAATACATAGACCCAAAGAAATTTTCATTAAAATATCAATGATTGTCTTTACATAAATAGAAACTAATGATCCTAAAATTCACATAGCACCACAGAGTAGGAGACATCACAGTACCCAACTTCAAAACAGGACAAGTGTAGCAAAGCCAATATGGTGCTAGTATAAAAACACACATAAACTAATAGAATGGAATAGAAAACCTAAAACTAAATCCACGTCCTTGCAATCATGTTTTGGACAAATATGCTGAGAGTCTGCACTATAGAATGAACAATCTTTCCAATAAATTTTTCTGAGGAAGCTGAATATCTAAATGCAGGTGAATGAACTAGATATCTTTTTCTTCTCGTATACTTAAATCAACTCAAAGTGATTCAAAGGCTGTAAATGTGAAATTAGTAAAAGAAAACATAGAATAAAAAATTTCAGACATAGGTATGGAGAATTTTTTTTGTATGACACCAATAGCACAGTTGACAAAGAAAAAGTAGACAAAAGCTATTACATTGAAGTAGAGAGCTTCTGTATACCAAAGGACACAGTCCCCAAAGTGAAAAGACAATGAGCTGAATGGGAAAAGTAGTGCCATCTGTTCATCCAACAAGGCATTACCATCCAGAATGCATACAAAGATCAACAGCAAAAATAAGTAGAACAAGTCAAAGCATACAAATTATCCAAGCATACATTTCTCAAAAACATTCTACAAATGTCAACAACATGTGAAAAAATTCTGGGCATCATTAATCATCAGGGGAGTATACATCAAAGGCATGATGAGATACCATCCCATCCCACTTAGAATGGCAAGCAAAGAGATGCAAAAATCACAAATTCTAGTGAGGATGAGGAGAAGGGGGAGCTCTTCCATTCTGCTGGCAATACTGTAAATAATTATAGACATCATGGAAAAAACAGAGATTCTTCAAAAAATTTAAAAAAATAATTAATACATTGCATATTGTTGTGACTGTCATACCAACCTGTTGTGAAACTGTTTCATTGCTATTTTATCTTCTTTTTCCATTAAAATAAATAAAAGATTTTTAAAAAATAAGCAATATAGCAACCATTGTTAATTAGCTATTCTTGTTTTGAAAATCTGTACCATACGTATTGTTTTAGGCTACCCTGTTTCTGTCTTTGTTTCTTTTTCTTTCTTTTTTCTTTTTTTCCTTTTTTTTTTCTGAACCAGGGATTGAACTCTGGCCCTTACGCTTGCGAGGGAAGCGCTTATTCCACTGAGCCATCTCCCTGGCCTTGTCTTTGTTTCTGATTGCTGTACTTTTGCTTTTTACTTTAAAAACATCTCACTTTCGGCAGTGTTCTGGAAATAAAAAACACACAGAACTACTCTATGTTCCAGCATTCCCATTACTGGATGCATATCAAAGAGGAAATGCAATCAGTGTGTCAGAGATACCTATTGCACTTCTCCCTTGATTGCAGCTCTATCCACATTAGCCAAGATATGGAATCAGCCTGGGCTCCCAGCCACGTGCTTGCTCACCTATTACATTCCTATGCTGAGGTTCATTGCTCACCACCAACCAAATCAAAAGATGGTATTTTTGGTTAAAAGGAAAAAATGATTTATTTGAAGCTAGCACCAAGAAGATGGAGGAGGTATTTGCCTCAAACCACCACCTCCCTACATATGGGTGTTTTGGGGTATTTTCTAGCAAGGAACAATATAAGGAGGGAATATAATAAAACAGACCTGGCTGGCTTATTTCATCCCTACCTGGGCCTGAATCTCTTCCTCCATTGCCTAGGAGAATCAACTTGGACTTGATCTCTTGGTGCCAGCATATGAATACCCTATTCATGAATGTGAACCGAGCCAGGTAGGGGTAGCTGTTAATGCCTTAGGTCTGAGGAAGTACAGAAAAATCCCTGTCTCAAGTGTTGTGACTTTTAAAGTTCCATTTTGTACTGCCAGTTGTCAGTTGATACAGATAATCATAACAAAAGATTAGTTAGGTAGAAGATAGGTTGATAGATGATAGATAGATAGATAGATAGATAGATAGATAGATGCATAGATAGATGAAATATTTGTATTTAATGCAGTACAGATAGAAATTGAGAAGTTTAAGTTATATCAAATAAATAAGCCACCCACAGAAAAGGACAAATAGTGCTATTTCTCACTAATATGTAGAAGCTAAATTATCTCATGTAAGTCAACAAGCAAAAACAAGTCTTGAGTTAATTCTGATATCCATAGAAAATCTTCCCAAATGCAGGAAATTGGATAGCCCACAATACTGGGATCAATACGCACATCTTCAAGGTATGTAAGGGCAATGCGGTTGGTACGTAGTAGCAACAATGAGGGCACTAGTGTTGATAACAGCCAGGCATCCAGGAGCAAAGTGTGGTGTGCTGTGCTGCTTGTGGGAAAGCAGAGAGGAATTTGAGCTCTGGCATGATGTCATTGAACATAGATGTTCACAAAACTTTACTGCTGGGTTGGGAATACATTGAAGACAAGCAAGTCCAGAAGTAGCAGAGCCCATCAGAAGGACTTGGAATAACAAATATGAGAGCAAGTGTCTTAGGTCTAGGTTCTGGTGGTATAATAATTGTCGATGTTTGAACTATATTTTACAGAAACCTCAAGTAAATCCTCTTGAGATTATTATTTGCCAATTTCCTGCATTTGGGAAGATTTCCTATGGATATCAGAATTAACTCAAGACTCGCCTTTGGAAGAGGCCAACTATGGCACACTGTCTAAGATGTTAGCCCTTATAGGTTAGTTCTTATCTTTTCTGTTGTTTTTGCTTATTGACTTACATTTATTATTTAAATTACATCTTATTCTTTATCACTGTTTTTAGTATCTTTCTGCTCCAAACAGGCTGTGAATCTCATGACAGAGTGTAGGTTAGTTTCATTTACTGCAGCATGTGAAGCACAAATAAGAATACTCAGCAGAGTAAAATTGGTTGAATAATAAGTGAAACAAACAGATATTGAGTAATTTATGAAAGTTGTACACCAAGGAATGAAATGTACTGTATTTAAATAAAATTCTTAATTTATAGTATTTTGTTTATTAATTTGTGACACTTGCCTGACTTTCACTTTTGTATGATGTTTACTCCATTTTACTTTTTTCATACATGTTTTCAGTAGATAATGTTTACATTCCTTGTATGGAGTTCATGTACAACATATCTTCATTTCCTTTTATATCTTCTTTCCGTGCCCCTTCCCCTCATCTCTTGACTCACTTTCCTATTTGAGAAAGGTCTGTACCTCTTCCTATTATCTATCTTTTACTCTATTCTTTCTTTATAATTTGGGTTTTTCTCTTCCACAAATCATGTTACATTTAAGCTTGTGTGTCTGGTTTATTTCACTTAGCATTACGGTGTCAAAGTTCATCCATTTTCTTACCAATGCTGAAAATTTATCTTTGTTTATGGCAAAATCTTATGAGGCATTTAGTACCTTTTAAACCAAACTAAAAAGAGAACAATAAACCATGAAATTATCTGAGAGCGTGGTTTTAGTTTGGAAATGATGGTTAATGGTTAGCCCTACACTTTGGCTAAAACATATTCTACTCACAGTCTAGGTTCACTGCTAAAATTACATCTAGAAACTCTTATCCCCAAATGTTGCCTCTGCTACCTGTGGCCTTGATGAATAGGTATTGTGTGCCACATGAGTATATCCATTCTGACAAAACAATGAGTATCAGAAAGCAGAATAAGAGCAATTGCAGTACATTGAGCTCCATAGAGACAGCGTCAGGGAAAGTGAGAGCAGGACAGGCATTGGGCGACCCTGTACCTTGCTGAGCAAAATAAGTAAACATGGGCAAAGGAGATCCTAAGAAGCCGAGAGGCAACATGTCATCACATACATTCTTTGTGCACACTTGCCAAGAAGAGCACAAGAAGAAGCACCCAGATATTTCCATTAACTTATCAGAATTTTCTAATAAGTGCTCAGAGAGATAGAGGACCATGTCTGCTAAAGAAAAAGGAAAATTGAAGACATAGCAAAAGGCTCATTATAAAAGAGATATGGAAATTTATATTCTTCCTAAAGGAGAAAGAAAAAAAGAAGTTGTTCAATGATCCTAATGTGCCAAAGAGGCCTCCTTCAGCCTTCTCTTCGTTGTGTTCTGAGCATCACCCAAAAATCAAAGGAGGACATCCTGGCCTCTTCATTAGTGATGTCACAAAGAAGCTTGGAGAAATGTGGAATAATACCATAGCAGATCATAAGCAGCCATATGAGAAGAAGGCTGCTAAGCTGAAAGAAAGGTATAAAAAGGACATCGCTGCCTACAGGGCTAAAGGAAAACCTGATGCAGCAAAAAAGGGAGTCGTCAAGATTGAAAAAAAGAAAGGAAGAGAAGGAAGAGAAGGAGAATGAGGTAGATGAGGAAGAAGAAGATGAAGATGATGAGGAGGATGAAGAAGAGGATAAAGATGAATAAATTGATTTTTTTTTGTATATAAAGCATTTAACCCCCCCTGCACACAACTCACTCCTTTTGAACAAAAAAATTGAAATGTAAGACTGTGGAAGATTTGTTTTTAAACTGTACAGTGTCTTTTCTTTGTATAGTTAGCACACTACCGAATGTGTCTTTAGCTAGCCCTGTCCTGGTGGTATTTTTCAATAGCCACTAACCTTGCCTGGTACAGTATGGGTGTTGTAAATTAGCATGGAAATTTGAAATAGGTTCTTCTTGGTGCACAGCACAAATCAGTTCTATATGGGGATGGTAGTTTTTCATCTTCAGTCATCTCTGATGCAGCTTAAATGAAATAATTGTTGTTCTGTTAACTGAATACCACTCTGTATTGCCCCCCAAAAAATACGTTGCAACTGTTTTGTTGACATTCTGAATGCTTCTAAGAAAATACATTTTTTTATTAGTATTTTTGTCTTTTTCATAGATCTGAAACTTTTTTTCTTGAAAGGAAACTAGTCTTTTGCTTTTGCCCATTTTGAATCACATGAGTTATTAGCATTTTTCTTGTCATACAGTTAGTGGATGCCAAGCTTCTGTATACATACCCTGCATATCATGATGGGATAATAAAAGTTAAATTGAGAACATTTTCATCTATAAAACTCCACAAAATCTCACTTATTGATAAAAAATTTTTCACATAGCCCTTTGTAAAGAGTAATTAGTTCTGTTCATAGCTAGCATGAGGTTATTAGAATCAAGCAATCTGAAAGTCTGTCCTTGAAGGACTAATATAAAAAATGCATTCTGATTGTTACAGGAGGACAATTAACTCCCATTATCATGTAATTGCAGTTATATTGTGCAGTTCCCACATTAAAGGAGGCCTGAGAATGTTTCCCTAAAAGTGTGAATTTAAAATACAAGACCCAAACTTCTGGTTAGCATTCACAGTGAAGGCAGTGAAAGTGCTGGCTTCTTTCCCTTTACCCACTTATCTAAATATGGACTGCTCAGGAAACTTGACTCTGCTAAAAGTTTTGTAATTAGGCCACAAATGAGAAAATGATAGATTTTCTATATTGTAGTCTCTCATTTAGAGAGGAGAAAAACACAAGTTTCAAATCTTAAGTATGAATTACCCAATTTATTTACAAACTTATTAGAGTTATGTTTGTCTGCTTAGCAGTTTAAGGAAAAATGTAATAATTTTGTAGGCTTTGAGATTATCACTCTTATAAGTGCCAGTGTTTTAAAGTAGGGTTTTTATGATTTTATACATTTTTGTGGTGGAGTGTTGTATTGTTATATAATTTGTATTCTTTCCATTTGCATGTGTTTATGTAATTCAGGAGGAATACTGAACATCTGAGTCCACGATGATATAATAAGCTAATTGAAGAGGTTTCAAGTATCAAAAAAGAAAGCAGAATAAGATATATATTTAAATAAGTAGGATAGGAAAGCCACAACTACTACTGTAGAATTATCAAAATAGACAATGGCCCCATATCCCATTTACTTTCATTTCTTGAATGAAGACAGTCCTTGATCAACCTCACAAAATTATATTGTGAATTCACTGGAAATTTTTGTTAACTTAATATCACTTTTCTGAGGAGCACAATAGTTAGAGGGAAAGAAAGAACTGAGAAACTCTAACTCTACTTTTCAGAATCTCTAATCCTTTCCTATTCAATCTTCAAATTACTCCCTTACAGAAAATAAAAAGAATGAGAGATACTTTTGGAAGCAATTGATAAC
>NW_004524902.1:1065812-1067764 GCF_000260255.1 Octodon degus
CACAGAGTGAATCCCCTCTCACAAGAGGAAACACTTTTCATACAAACTCCCAATTTATGCTTTGTTCTGTTATATACTATAGATTTTGCTCCTATGGTATAAAGTACAAAACCAATAGTTACCAAAATTTGTCAATTTCTGAATTTTGCTTGATGTTAACATTATTGCAAGTAGTACCACTGTAGCTAGGATGTCATATGAATTCTGACAACTGTTCTCCCTGGGGTAACAATGTTGGGAAGCACTGAGGTAATAACCTAACCACAGCCTGACATTTAAAAACAGAGTACAGTGCTAACAGGAAATGAACATGCCAATCACAATTAATTGGGAAAGCAGGATCTAGGGACAGACTCAAAATAAGAATCTCCAACACACAGAAGATAGCCCCAAAAGACATAATCATTCTAGCATGGTCTTGAGAGTAGTGCTATAGCTGCCTACTATCAAAACTTCACAAGGATTATCACAGAAATCAAAACAAAGAGTTCTTTCTGAAATAGAAAATGATAAGATGAAGGAGTAAAATGAAATCTCAAGGCTCCCACACACCCAGAACAAGTCCAAAAGACATCAACAGGGAAGAAATTGGCAGGCACACACTTGAAATCTCTGAAATGATACCAACCAAATACAGAGGTAAATCCTGGTGGGCATAGAGGAAATCAAATCAGATATAATCTCTCAGGTAAAAAAGAAATGATAACCATAATTAGAGAATTACTGAGCATACCTAAAAAAGATGTAAATTTTAAAAAATACAGGAGAAGGCCAAGAATACAACTCAATGCACAGTGCTTGCTTCCCAAGCACAAAGTCCTGAGTTTGATTCCCAGTAGTAAAATACAAAAAAAAAAAAAAAAAAAAAAGGAACATATAAAAATGATGGAAACTTTGAATGAACAATATAGGAAAGAATTAGAATGCATGAATCAAATTCAAAGACATAGCCACAAAATTAAAATTCCATTAAAAGCTGATAAAACCATTTGAATGAAATGGAAGCTAGACTTTGAGATTATTTACTTATTTATTTATTTGATGTACTGGGGATTGAACTCAAGATCTTGTGCTTGCCAGGCAAGTGCTCATTCTACTGAGCTATCTCCCTAGCCCTGACTTTCAGATTTTGAAGATGCCCATTTAGCTAGGGAACACAAAAGGAAAGAACTCTTAAAAAAGAAGAAACCAGGAAATAATAATTCAACAAGTATAAAGTGATGTAGGATAAAGAACATAAGATGCATAGGTGTCAGTGAAAAAGAAGGTGTCTACACAAATGACATACAAAGACAATTTGCACAAAATGAATGCCCCAAGCATCAGAAAAGATAGATATATGGTGAGTAAGGCATATATAACTATAATTAGCAGCAATCAAATTAATCTATACTGAAACATATAATCAAGATCCCAGAAATTCAGCACAAGAACAGCATATTAAAACTGTTAGAGAGAGAGAAAAAAAAAGAATAGATCATATATAAAGGAAAGGCCATATGAATCAGCAGATTTCTCAAAACAAGCCCTCAGGTCAAGATAGCTGGGAGTAAAGTATTTCAAGTCCCTAAATAAAACAACTTTGAACTGAGATTAATGTATCATACAAAACTATGTTTCATAATTAATGGACAAATAACATACTTCCACGATAAAGCACAAATAAATTTATGAAATCAAAACACACCCTACAAAGAATACTGGAAGATATGCTAGGAAGAGATAAAAATAATCACAACTGCAAGAAAAATAACAGAAACATACCATAAAGCAAGACAAGCAGTTAAACAGAGGGGGAAAATAGGAAACCAATAGGAGGAAAATAGCACAGCATACATAAACATACATATCAGTTTTAACCACCAATATAAATGACCTCAATGTACCAATTAAAAGAAACAGACTGGTAGAGTAGATAAAATCTAAGAATGTGCTGTATACAAGAAACACAT
>NW_004524902.1:1078271-1078954 GCF_000260255.1 Octodon degus
AATGTCATTTGTATTGACTCCTTCTTTCTCATCGATGCCTATTAGTCTCACATTGTTCATCTTTGCATCATCTTGCAGGTGATGGATTATTCTTTACTGCATCCTCGTTGTTTTTAAGAGATCCTTTTTTACATTTTCACTAGCTGCACCAGCATCCTCAAGATCTGAAACTCTGTCTTCACTTTCACTTAAACAGTTTCGCAAGCTTGTGATTGAGATTTTAATTTCCTCTATATCTCTTTGACTCTGCTTCATACAATCTCTTTCCTGTATTGCTCATTCAAGGAATCTATCCTTTTTCTAATCTCCTGTATTTATTTTTTTTATCAATGTCTTCTTTAGAAGCAGTTTTAAATTCTCTTTCTGCAGTGTTTTTTTTTTTAATGTTTTTTTTTTTTTGTTTTTTTTCAGATTTGGTTTCCTCCCTATGTTTCTGTAGTTGATTCTTTACTTCAGATGCTATTAGTACTGAGAATTCTTTTTTTTATTTCAGAAAATAATTGTGTGCTGAGTACCTGTATAACTTTCTGTTGTTGCTTATTTACTATCGACACTATTAATTCATACATTTGGGTTGAGTTAGTAGAAGAGAATTCCCATCTGTGATCCTCTATGACTTTCTGCTGTTGCTTATTTACCGTCGACAGTATTAATTCATACATTTTACCTGAGCTAGAGTCCTC
>NW_004524902.1:1080043-1093796 GCF_000260255.1 Octodon degus
CAAGGAACTGTCAACACACCTACTTAAAATAATTCTGGATATATTACCTAGAGAAATTTTACTAAAGAGAGAAACTAAAAGGAATAAGAATTGGAAAGGAAAAAGTTAAATTATCATTATTGGTAGATGATATGAAACTCCACAGAGAAGACACACAAAATTCTATCAAATGTCCTAAAATTAATAAGCAAACTCAGTACTAAAGCAAAATACAAAGTCAAATCCCAAATTAATAGTATTCCTCTATACAGACAACAAATTTACTGGGAAAGAAATCAGAGCAACCATACTCTTCACAATAGCATCCAAAAAATGAAACACTTAGAAATTAACAAAGACAGTAAATGATCTATATAATGAAAAACATTTTACTCTAAAATAGATATTGAAATATATTTCAGAAAATGTAAAGATATTCCTTGCTCACAGTAGGAAGAACCAACACTGTGATAATGGCTACATGCCCAAAACTGTTATACAGATTTAATGCAATTCTCAGAAAAATACCGTTAGCCTACCTCACAAATCTTGAGAAAACATACCTAAAGTTAATTTGGAACCAGAAAAAATTGAGAATGGCAAAGACACTCCTGGAGGACAAAGGCAAGGCAGGAGGCATCACAATCCTTTATTTGAAATTATACTACAACGTTACTGTGATAAAATTAGGATAGTCCTGGCAGAAATACAGAACTGACTATCAGTGGAACAGATTAGAAGATGCAAACATTACTACAAACAAACTCAGATACCTTAATTTTGACAAAGAAGTCAATCATGTTCCCTGAAGGAAAGATGGTCTTTTTGTCAAATGGTGTTGAGCAAATGGCTTTTCACATGCTGAAAAAAAAAGTATATTCATGTCTATCACCATGCACTAAACTAAATCCAAATGAATTAAAGATATAAACACTAAAACAGAAACATTAAATCTACTGGAAAAGAAAGTACGTAGATTTCTTGAAGACATAGGGATAGACAGAGAGTTCAGGAATCAAAACGAATCTACTTAACAAATACTTCAAAGAATCAACAAATAGGATCTCATCTTATTGAAAAATTTTTGCACACCAAAATAAATGACCAAAAAGAGTGAAAAGAAAACCCACCAATAGAGAAAAGATGTTAATGAAACAGCCATTTCAATAAAAGACTTCTACATAGAATACAAAAAGAATTAAAAAGAAGGCCCTAAAATTCAAAGACTCAATCAAAAATGGGCATTTGAGATAAATATACACTTTCTCAGAGAAGGAAATATGAATGGCAAATACATAAAAAAATGTTCAACAGCACTGGTCATTTGAGAAATTCTGATTGAAACAACATTGAGATACCATCTCACATGAGAAGGAATGGTTATCATAAAAAAAGGCAACCAGTAACAAATGCTGGAGTGGCTGTGTGGAAAAAGAACCCTTTTCCACTGTTGGTAGGAATATAGGTTGGTACAACCACTAGCAGGCCTTCTTACAGGTGCTTTAATCTGCTGAACTATTTGACCTGCAGTTCTATGAGTTCCTTGATGGGAGCATTTAATTCTTAAAATTTTTACTTTTGTTCAATTTTATATACTTATGTCTGGTAATTTGAGCAGCTACATTGAAGAAAAAAGTGTGCAATGTAACAACAATTGTTGAATATTATTTTCTTGTTTATTTTTTGTTGAATTCTGTATTGTTTCCAAAGTCTTATCTTCTTTTTATTCTGCTTGAAAGCTTTCCTTATTAACTAAGATTTTTCAATCAATAACTCTGCTGTCCAAAGTCTTACTTCTGTTTCTGTATGCTTTCCTTTCATCTGAATTGTGTAGCACAAGATGATCTTAAAAACCTAGTTTTCTTCTCCCTGCTCTGAAGCAGCTAAGCACAATAGAATAGATTATTGACCACACTGACTGAGAAATCATTGAAGGAGCATTAGCCATTGCCTGAATAGAAAGCCTTCATTATCAATGTGTGGGTGCGTTTTCTTTTCTTTTCTTTTTTTTTTTGTTTCTTTTTTCTTTTTCTTTTTTTTTGTGGAAGTGGAGATTGAACTCAGGCCCTTGTGATTGGCAGGCAAGTGCTTTTCTCTACTGAGCCATCTTGTGCTCCATTAATCTGCTATCTTCTGTCTCCCTACATATTACTTCTTGCTTTGCTGATTTTCTCTCAAACATTTTGTGAAGAATTTGAGCTCATACACTACACATAAATGCATGTGGTCCACCCTGCACTCTTCTTCCAATAACCTTGAGGCCCCTCCTTCATGTTCTCAGGACCTTATTCTATCCTCTTTTCTTTCCTCCTCTTCCAGCCACTAGAAATCAAATCTCATCCTTCTGTCAGTTTTAAAGAAAACTCAAGCCTCTATCATATTTAACAGTGATTTCCATACTAAACCACTCTATTAACTAGCATATTTTATGTTTTAAGTTTATTGGTGTAATGTAGATCTACATAGTGAGCACATTCATCTTATGGGATTATATATCTTGTATCTTCTTTTTTCCCCATTCACCTCCCTCCCTTCTACTCTACTCCTCATTATTCACAAAGCTCTATTTCCGTTTTATCCTTTTCTCAGTTTTCTTTTTTCCTTCCATCCATTGCCCTCACCCTCCCTAGCTCCCTTTCCCTTTCAAACAATTTTTTTTCCTTTTTACAATTTCTATTGCATATTTTGGTTATTTACAATTCCAGTTTTTCACACCAGAGAGAAAATGTGATATCTACATGTGTGTCCGACTTATTTCACTTAAGATTATGGTCTCAAGCTCTTCATCGGTACACTTCATTTTATGTAAAACTTTCTTCTAAGAATTTCTCAATAAAGCCTGGCCTGATAGCTCAGCAGACTATAGCACCTGCTTAGGCAGAGCTCAGCAATCAGGGTTCGATCCCCGGTGAACCATTTTAGCCCCACCCGCAGGGCGCGCTGAGATGGCAATGAGACTGGGCGTGGTAGTGCCTTCCTGTAATCCCAGCACTTGGAAGGCTGAAAACAGGCGAATCACTACAAGTCCAATCTACATATTGACACCATGTAGACCCTGTAGACCCCGTCCTAAATGCATAAAAAAAAATTACTCGATAATTATTTTCTTAAACATCACAATCATATTATCCAAAGTTAACTGGATATGATGGCATCAGTATTTTTCCTATGAGAATGATAAATAATTTTAAAATACAGTTCTTGTTTAAAATGTATTACATTAACAGTCATATTGCCATTAGAGCCCTTAAAATATTCCCCTTGCTCTGAACACACTTATCCAATCTGTACTACTTTTTGAAGCAGTTCTGGAAGTTCCCTTTCTTGAAGGCCTTTGTTTTACCATCATAGCTACCTTGATACATTGAATTATTCCAAATGTTCACCTCTAATACTCATTTTTTTTCCTGTATTTTAGGGAAGGGCCTACAGGGTATTTAGAATCTCACCACTAGATCGGACTCATAATGAATGTCCTGTTTACAGCCTCCCAAGTGCTGGGATTACAGGCAGGCGCCACCATGCCCAGTCTCAATGGCCCTTTCAGGATGCCACAGGGGCGGGGCCGGTACAGCAGGCCTGGGGCTTGAAATATGGGCCCCTGTGCCTGCTTGCAAGTGCTTTAATCTTCTGAGCTATTTGGTCGGCCATTCTTATACCCATTTTTACTTTGGGGAAGACCCAGTAATTGTGTGGTGCCAGATCTGATCAATAGGGTGGATTAATACTCACTGTAATATTTTTATGCCTCTACCTTTCCCCTGTATATTACCTGGCAAAAACAAGCACCTTACATTGTGTGGGTTAGGAAACAAGCCAGGTATAATGGCCATAACAAGAAAGGTTTGTAAAGAATTTACAGAATTAACAAGGATGATTCATATTTAGGGCAGGCAGAAGAAACGTTTTACACTAAGATGCTCCAGGGCCACAACATCGATGTGGGAACAAAGTCTGTGGCTCCTTTGATCCAGGAACACCACAAGTCTGGAAAGAACTAGCCTGAGTGTGCCCATCCACACTTTATGTTTATCAAATTTTTCACAAGGTCTTTCCTAAACAACAGAAGACACTTGGATGTTTGGAACCATACTAAATAAAATAATTTCTAGCCACACACTCTCCTCATCCTCACAGGTGAGTTTAAGTCCTAATTCACATACTTTTTCTTTCTCATTTCCTTTTTATTTCTCCCTTCCCTTCCTTCTCTCCCCCTTTCCCTCCTTATCTCCTTCCCTCCTTCTTCTCTCTTTTTCTCTCTTTTTCCATACCACCACTCTCTCTTATATGGAAGATTAAACCCAACATCTTCACACTAAGCTAAGCACAAGTCTGTTTTTTTTTCAGGCAAGGTTTCACTATATCACTAAATTTCCCAGCCTGTGATAAAACTTCAGTCCTTTCACCTCAGCATCCCAAAGTTCTGGGATTACAGATATGTGCCACCACAACCAGAGGTGACTTTTCTTTATAACAGAGAATTTATACTCTGACCTTGCCAAATCATACTGTATACTCTTTTTCTCTAATACTTGTCTATGTGTCTAGAAACATGCTTTGACAGTATGGACCAAGAAACCTACAACTATCATAAGCTGTAGATGATACTATTTGGCTTCTATTCTAGGGAAATAAGTTCAATAATATTTCACATATATTAAACACAGTTTATAGCAGACTTTTCTGCTATAAACATATATTTAAAATCTCACTCCATGTCACAGGTATTATTATCTTCATTTTCAGATGATCATACTAAAATTTTGTGGAGAGAAATAATTTTTCAAGTGCATTCAAATATTAAATGATTCAAGATCAAATACATCCACTTCTAAAATGTGTTTTTAGGCATAGCACTCAATACTGGAAAAATGGTATTAAAAATTAAATAGCAGATTATTTTCAATAGCGTAAAGATAACAACAGCATAAGATCAAAATATAACATTATTCCAAAATAAAATATTGTCTTGCCATTAAAATAATGATCATAAATAGGACAGAATGACAGCCAAATTATTTATTGTATACCACAGTTTTTAAAGGTAAAATTTTATATGAGAAAACCACAAAATTTAAAAATGTAAATTCTAAGAACTTTGGAAGATTCTGGAAGGGCTGAGGAACTCTGGTAAGTGCTGATCTTAGCCTCCATGGTGCAGGTATGGAGTTTGTGCTGGTGCAGCTTCAGTCTCTTAAGAACTTAGGAGGAATCAGGGTAGCCTGTGGGACTCTAGAGAACTGCAATCTCCGGGCGCAGTGCGCATAGGTGTAGAGCTTTCTTGGCTTCTGGTCCATCCATTTAAGAACTTAGAAAGACTCTGGGTGGCCCGCAGGACTCTGGCAAGCTGTCAGACCCCAGCCTTGGATCCCAAGATGTGCAGCTTGTTCTGGCACTGATCCAAACTTAAAAGAATTTAAGAGATTCTGGGATGGTCAATGGGATCCTGGTAAATCTAGTCAGCATGCACCATCCACACTGAAGCATTGTTGAGTATTTGTGAATCACCTCATCTAGTAGTGAGAACCTTGGTGAGTCTTATGTTGCTCCTCACTGTAGTAGAAACCACACAAACACATGCCTCACCACTTTCTCACCACTACTCAGTCTGAGTGATTATTTCAAGCTTCAAAAATGTCAAAACACAGGAGCAAAAGGCAATCTCAGTCCTCCAGTCCATGCAGAAAAAAATCCATGAGACAAAGACATACATGAAATTGGAAATGACACATATTTCTAAAATGATTACAACTGTAGTAAAGAAATAAGTCCATCAGACTATAGAAGAAATAAGATCAGAAATAATCTGTCAGGTCAAAAAAGAAATGACAATAATTGTGAAAAAAAATGCTCAGCACAGCTAAAGAGAACATAGCTAGAAAAAACCTAGAGAAAAATAGAAATATGATAGTAATACTGAATGAACAATGAAATAATTAAAATAATAAAATGAGTATAAAAAGATATTCAGGGAATTAAGAAATTCATTTATGTATTTATTTTTTGGTGGAACTGGAGATTGAACTCAGGCCCTTGCGCTCACCAGAGAAGCACTTATTCCACTGAGCCATCTCCCCACCCCAAGAAATTCATTTAAAGCTTGCAATATCACTTGAATAAAACTGAAGATAGCTGCTTAGGTGGATGCAGGAACGAAGGTTCAATCCTTGGCATGCTGTGCCAGACCTGCACCCCCACGGCACACTGAGACAGTTACTGAGACTGGGTGTGGTGGTGCACAGCTATAATCCCACTGTTTGGGAAGCTTAAAATGGAAAAATCACAACAAATTTGATCTTTGTAGTGAGGCCCTGTAGAATCTGTACTAAATACATTAAAACAAAAGAAACAAAAAATAATAAAACTGAAGGTAGACTTGCATTCTTTGAAGACAGTGGTACAGCAAATGAGTGTGAAAGGAAAAAATCTCTTAAAATTAACAAGGAATCAGAAAACAACAGTTCACAGCTACAAGATGATGCAAAGAAAAATAATACAAGAACAATTGGCTTCATTGTGGAAGCAGGAGACAGCACAACTGACGTAAGAAGACTATTCGCAGAAATACTAGCAGAAAATTTTCCAAATATGATAAATGAAACAGACGTACAGTTAAGTGAGGCATATAGAACTCCAAACAGCATAATCACAAAAAAAATTATACCTAGACATATAGTAATCAAAATCTCAGAAATTCAGCAAAATTATAGAATGTGAAATATAAGAAGTAAAGCCATGCTGTTATGTTGAGCTGTAGGGGACTCAGGTCAACAATTTCTGACATTGTCAGTCAAGTGGAAGACTCAATACTATAATAGGCTACTGGACTCTTTTAGAATATTTTGCTGAGTTTACACACCTAAAATATTCAAATAACGGAACTTAACAAAGAAAGGGGATACAGATGAATGTCCATTTTGTATCTGTGTATTCAAAGTGGTTAAGATAGATATATAGTTACATTCTCTTAATCAATAGAGGGATTTGTTCTAATGGTGTTTGTAAATAGGATATCATGTCCGCATCTTGTACAGCAATTAACCACTAGGAAGAATGTATGCAATGTGTTAATTATTGAAACTGTCCTACCAATTTGATTTGAAACTGTCTCATTGCTATTTGTTTATCAATAAAATTATGGGAAAAAAAGCTTCTAGAGAAAAGAAAGAAATAACCTACAATGGAAAGTCCATCACAATCACAGAAGATTTCTCAATACAAACAATAAAATCAAGAAAACCTTGGAGTAAAGTATTTAAGTATTGAAAGAAAATAATTTCCAACCCAAATTGATGTATACTGCAAAACTATATACCAAATTCAATGGTAAGATAAGATCCTTCTAAATTTCATTTAAAATTGATATCTTGACCTTCCATGAATCATGAATATACCCTATGACACTGAGAACATGTTGATTAGTGTAGCATCCTTCAATAATGATCTTAGCTGTATTTCTGGATAACTTCATGCAGCTTCTGTGTTAGCACTTGCTGCTTAACCCAAGATGTTAATATTAAGGTAAGTTTCTTTAAGCTCCATGAATTAACCTCTCCTTGGCTTCAGATTTTGCTTCTGAGCTTTCTCTCACCTCTCGACCGTCACAAAACTGAAGTGGTGTAGCTTTTCTCTAGATTAAAGTTTGCATTAAGGTAGCATTGGGCGTGGTTTGACCTTTCTTTTAGCAAACTGCATGTCTTTCCATTATCAACAAAAATGGTGGTTTGCTTTCTTGTTATTCACATGTTCCTTAGTGTAGCTCTTGGTTTCCTCTCTGGAACTTTACCATTCTGTTCACAACTTGGCAACTGCTTAGCATAAGAGGCCAAGCTTTCAGCTTGTCTTGGCTTTTGCCACACCCTTCTCAGGAAACTCAATCCTGTCCAGTTTTGATTTAAAGTGAGAGATGTAGAATGTTCCTTTTTACTTGAACACTTAAAGGACATCATAAGGTTATTCATTGGTTTAATTTATCCTGTTTTATAGCCAAATAATACTCCATTATGTAAAAATACTGCATATTCTTTATACAATCATCAGTTTATGGGCATCTGAGAAATTTTCAGGATTTAGCTATGACAAATTATACTGCAATAAACATGGATCTGCATATACACTGTGGAATGATGTTTTCAGTTCTTTTGGAAAAATATCCTGATGTAGACTAGCTGGCTTGAATGGGATCTCTAATCCTAGCTTTTCAAGGTATCTACACTGATTTCGATAGTGGTTGTACCAGTATGCACTCCCACCAACAGTGGAGAAGAGTCCTTGTTTTCTACGTAGCCCTTCCAATATTTGTTATTGGCTGATGTTAGCCATTCTTTCTGGGTTGAGATGGTATCCTAGTGTTGTTTTAATTTGCATTACTCAAATGACTAATGACTTTGAACATTTTTTTCATAAATTTACTAGTCATTTGTATTTCTTCACCTGAAAAATGTATATTCATCACAAATGCCTATTTTTGGATTAGTTCTTTAAAGAAACACTTAGCAATCAATCTCACAAAGGAAGTAAAACATTTATACATTAAAAATTATGGTACTCTGAGAAAAGAATTAGAAGAGGATTTGAGAAGATGAAAAAGTATTCCATGATACTGGATAAGGAAGAATCAACATGTGAAAATAGCCATACTTTCAAATTTGTTATATAGATTCAATGTAATCCTGATTAAAATGCCATTAGTATACTTCAAACATCTACAGAAAATATTTTTAAATTCATTTGGAACCATTAGAGCCTCAGACTATCAAAAAGAAATTCTGGGAAACAAGGAAAGGCAGAAGGTATCACAATCCCTGACTTGAAATTATACTATTAAGCTACTGTAATAAAATCAGCATGAGGGGGTTGCCTGTTAGCTCAGTTGTTTAAGCTCCTACTCATGCAGTCAGGCACAGGATACTGCATGTTCAATCCCCATTACCAGACCTGCCCTTAATTCAGCCTGAGACAGTCAAAAAAATCATTGTCAACTTAAAAAAATAAATAAAAAGAGCATGGTACTGGCATAGAGATAGACTTGAGGATCAATGGAACAGATTAGAAGATGCAACCTCAACTGCAAAAACACTCAGTCACCTTATCTTTGATAAAGGGGCCAAACATTTTAACTGAAAGAAAGATAGCCTCTTTGATGAATTGTGCTAGAAAAACTGACTTTCCACATGCCAAGGTCTAAAACTATACTCACGTCTATCACCATGCACTAAACTACAGTCAAAATGGGTCAAAAATGTAAATATTAAACATTAAATCTTCTGGGAAAAATTTAGGTAGAAATCTTAAAGATGTAAGTGTAGGTAGAAAGTTCATGAACAAAAAACAAACTGTACAGTAAATACTTTAAAGAATTAACAACTGGTCTCTCACCTTTTTGAAAACTTTCTATACTTCAAAGGAAATCTCCAACAGTGCAAAAAGAAAACCAACAAACTGGGAAGAAATTATAGCCACATGTCCCTCTGACAATGGCCTTCTCTCTAGAACATATAAAGAATTAAAAATATCAAGACCTTCTGACTCAGAAGTTTTCTTTATACAATATATACATTATGCCCTTTAAAAATTATTATAGTTCAATAATATCTTAAAATCACACAGAATATTATGCACCAACTTCAACCTAAACTCTATGACTTCAGAGCCACTATGTTTAGACAATAGTCTTAATCTGTAATAATCATATAAAACATACATAAAGCTGATAAAGTAACAAAATGAATCACAAGAGAATGAGTCTTCCACTTCTCATGGTTACAAAAGGGACTTTAGCCAATAGCAGAAAATATTACCATAGGATTTTGATATGTCAATTTGGCTAGTTTAATCTTGATAAAGGGATAAAGCACAATTGTAAGATACACACACACACACACACACACACACACACACACACCTCTGATAAAATTAGAGATATAGTTTAACAAAGAACAGATACTGAAGTGTGAAAATAAATATAATGAAAAAATAATCACATAAAATAGATTTTGGAAGCTAAAAAATGTTTCAAACATGGCATAAAACAACAATGATAAAATTTTATTATGAACTGCTAGCATAGCTTTAAAATACTACCTTCTCTATTATTTTTAGCTACATAATCCTTTGAGGTGTGTCCATATGACATAATTTCAATAATACTATTTGGTATGAGGACAATAAGAAAAAATGATAATCTAGTCTGTTCTCTAGAATTCTTAATTGTAGTTTATTTTCATTGATAATAGTTTTGATCAGGATAATAGTTTTGCATCAACAAAAATCTAAATTCTTTATTTATAATTTATTCTTTTTAGTAGTAGTAGTAATTTTCTACATAGTGGCTTCAGGCTCCCTGTGCTTTGAAGTCTAATTCTCCTCTGCTATCTGTACATTTAGAGTAGCAGGTACCTTATTCTCACTGCACTAAGACCTTGGAATAGTACCCTAAAGGTATCGTGTGGCCTGCATTAGTACAAGTATCCCATGGCAAGTATCCAGCAACAAAATTACACACTTTTTGTAACTGTGAGCAACATGTATGCCTCCCATTAATACAAAATCAAATGCATATTCAACCTAACTCCTCTTTGTTAAGTATGGCACAGGAGTTAAAACAGATGCCTTCTTATTCAATTGTATATGAAATATTGTACATCTGCAAATTACATAACATATGTAATTATATCTGATGGGTTGCATAATGGCTCCTTCAGAAGTTTACCTTCTAGACCCTGGAATTCACACAAGGCACCTCATATAGCAAACAAGAAACCATGCGGATCTGATCAAGCACTTAAACCTTGGCACACTATTGTAGATTATCAGGAGGTAGTGGTACAGTGAAGTGGACAGCATCCATAGAAAAGCAAATCAGAATAAAAAGCAAATTAGGCAATCAGGTAGAGAGAAGAGAATGTAAGTTTGAAAGCAAATATTTGGTATGATGTGAAAATGGGCCCTAACTTCAAAGAATACAAGCAGCTCGTATAAGTTGGCAACATCAAGGAAAATCTTCTGTCCTCTCCATGGGATGCTGGATACTGCTTACCAACAGTACCATTAGACTCCAACCTGGGGTGGGTAGGAGAAGAAATTGGTGTTTCATGACGCTATGTTTAGCAGCAGTAGAAAACTAATGCATGTGTCTGTATTTCTGGGGCCACCAGGACCTTAAAGGACCCAAGTGGAGAAGGGTTCTGAAGTTTAAACTTCACTCTAACATTGAGATACAACAAGAAAGAAAACTGGATACTTTTATGAAGAAGTCCCATGTCCTGAAAGACAGGCTAATGTCAGTTACCTTCTATTAGTTCAGTGAGAAGAAAGGTCTGTACTAATATTGTCTAGACAAGATATCATGTCTGCATCTTGTCCTCAGAATAACTACCATGAAGACAACAATATACAACATATTAATTACTGTAACTCACCTACTAACCTGTTTTGAAACTGCTTCATTGCTTTTTTCTCATTAAAATTAATAAAAAACTTAAAAATTGCAATGATAGAAAAGAAAAAAGGATTTTCACAAATGAGTTCTGATTAGAAATAACTCCAAAAGCAGTTTTTAAATTTTATTTTTACATTGAAATGTAGCTACATTGTTCCCACTTCAGAGTGTGCTTATGTAAAATAAAATAAAGGCTGGCAGTGAGGTGTCCTTTTTATTGTCTAAATAAGAAATGGGTTAATCTGGGAAAAATTAGAGCCAGACCTCTTTGAAGCAACAGATAAACAGCAAGATGTGAACTCTGGTGGAAGTCGCATCTAAAAGTATACTTCTCTTTCAATCTTCCTTTTATGTGAGCTAGTATTACTTTAAGTAGCATGAGTTATTTTAAAGCTACTTCTTAATGGGTTTTACTGGAGAGCTTTTTCTTCAAAGGGTCTGCAGGGTGCTGTCTGGTTGGTCAGTTGTCAGCTCCCTCATGAGTTATTTCCAGGATTCAGGACACCATCAGCCACAGGCATAGCTACAAAAGATCAGGCACTGACCCAGTGGGAAAGAACTCCAAGTCAACACTAAGGTGCCCAGTTCCCTGGAGACTCAGGCATAGCATGCAGCTTACTATTTCCTTTGGCCCAGTCCTGCTTCCACTTCTTCCCTATTAAACACCTTGAACACTAAACTCCTTCCTTTAGAACTAATCTGCTTCACTGATACAACCGCCAATGCCAAACTGCCCAATAAATTTCAGTTGATAGTTCACTGAGACTAACACACAATGCTTGCAATTGCTAAAATGCAGTCTTTCAGTCTTTGTCCTATTTATCTAAAAGATAACAGTCTGTTTTATCTAACAACCTCAGATACCCTGACACTCATTGAACAAACTGTGGTTCTACTTCCAGGCTTTCTACTTGATTGAATAAACAAAGAAATTCAGGAGTCAATGCAATATGGAGATCTTCTGCTACTCATGCAAACAATGTTAGTTAAATAAATTGAAAATGAGGACCAAAGTTAATAATATATTCTCTTACTCTCCCGCTTTCCCTCCATGGAAGTGTTCTGCACTCTTCTCATGAAGTAACCTCCGTTTACTTCACTCCAATGCTGCTGACCTGGCTCATTATCAGTCTTACTCTCTAATACCATGAAACCCCCTTCCATGAGACCTGTGTGATACAGTCCCTAATAGGCACCTGCTCACTTACTCATTGTTCTGCTGACATCTCAATTTAATTTATGTTTGAACTTAGCCTTTATTTTACTTTCCCTCCCAAGCTGCATTCCAAGATAAACATTTTTGACACCAGAGACTACAAGCTTCTTAAGCAAAGGACTTAGCCCTTGAGAGCCACATATTCTCAGATCCTAGCACAAAATTCGCCATGGCCTAGGTGCCCCAAACACCCAAATTTACACACTGCTATGACCACAAAGAAGTAAAACCAGTGACCCTGTTGAGAAATAGCTAACTGATTATTTCAACAGAGAGCTGCTTTTCTCTTGCAGTTGAGCACAAATAATAAAGTTCCTATCATGCAATTTTTTTCAGATAGTTGATTTCCTTGACTTAACTCAGACTTTTTAACTCACTAATACAAAGATATTAATTGATCACCCCGAACACAGCAAAGCAATATATGAAAAATTCAAACTGGAAAACCTGATTGCCAAGGAAGCACGGGGAGGAACATATATTTTTGAAGATAGAAGTTTTTAAGTCAGGGAAGAGTTCACAGCCAATGCTGCACCTTAAGTGTATCTTAAAGATAAGCAGGAAGATGGCGAGTGAGGTGAAGATCAACACCATGTGCTTTAGTAATGGTCAGTATGCACAAAGTCACAAAAGCTGATGTAGTACGGCACATGTAAGAAGAGGAGGACTCAGTTTATTGCATAAGGAAACAATTTTTAGAGGGTAAAAGGGCACAAGTGGAGGTAACAAGGAGCAGAGGTGTAAATGTGAAAGGCTATTGTGGAATAAACCTAAGTAGGTAGGGATAGAGCAAACCACACATGCCTAGGATATTACACAGAAAGTCAAATGCTTGCTTCTGTAAAGAAGGGAAACCTAAATTTGGGACACTACAGAGTTACATGACATTAAAGTACAAGTTCTCTTGTGTCCTGAGTCTTAATTGACCTTGGAAGGCTAGGGCCAAAAAGTTGGCTTTCCTTGCAGCCCTCCTTTTTCTCTAATTTTCTCTGCAAACTTAGGTTGTTAACCATCCAGAAGACAAGCTTATTGTTATTATCATACAACTTAGGCTGTTAAGCTTAACCTCACTATCTGTCTGCATATCAAACATCTTAGGCATAACATGGAACAGGTAT
>NW_004524902.1:1095141-1097938 GCF_000260255.1 Octodon degus
TCAGTGAACCAGATGAGGTAGGTAGTTGGAGGAAACCAAGACAACTTACTTGGGTAATGATCAACATACAGTATTTACAGGTGGAGATAATCAGGAAAGAGGCATGAGGTGAGAAGTCAACTTGTAGACACAGAGTTACATTGTTTGTAAGATATCCTGATGGAGATGTGCAAGAGGCAGTAAAATACAGTTAATCCCTATACACGGGATCACTTCTGTGATATTATTATCAAGCACTGTTCAGAATCTCATCTGTATTAGCTCTTGTAACTCTTATATGGCCTTAGGAAAAGGACCTGGCTGAAGTGCCAAGTGTTTCATGTCTTAATCCACATGAGGTTACATAGCAATTATGTGACCAGAGCTAACTTGCTCCAAAATTCCTAGTCTTTTTCACAATATCACTGTTTCACATAAATACGTGTGGGGTCAAAAGAAGGTATAGATTTTTTGGCAGTTGAATTTTTGAATGTAGTTAAATGCACAGTCTTACCATGTTGTGTCTTTCCTTTGATACCAACACAAACACACACACATACACACACATACACACACACACACACACACACACACACACACACATGGTTTCATGAGTAGTATCTGGATATATCTGAGTGTAAAGAGAATTACTTAGCTGAAAAAGGACCAAAAACTCCATGAAATACTAAGAGTAAATTTGAAATCTCCCAGTGGAGTACAACATTTTGTGTATCTTGATCTACTGCCAGATTCCCCTGTTCTCAATTTGCATCTTTAAGATAAATCTGGTGAAATTGAAACTCTTCAATCATTGCCTTCAATAGAAAAGTGTTTATTTTGCAAAAACATCACACTATACTACAGAGTACATAATGTATTCAAGTTAAGATAATACTGTAATTAAAATGTGCAAAGTAAAATCCACTAAGATTCTTTTACTGCTAATCTTCTTATATTGATAATACCAATACAGAATTATGCTCTACCAAAATTGTTCTTTCTTAAGTCTGTGCTAAATTTTCTGTTTAGTGATCTTTAAGCAATTGAGAAACTATGAAAGTAGAAATTGATGACAATAATGATGAACACAATTAGTATTAACCTCTACCATACCTAAGCTATTTCCAAATATCCCCATTTTTCAACACATGATTTTATCTGTGCACCTTTAATGAAAATGTTACTTCTCAAGTAAATACAGGGTAAGACAACTTATTACCAATCAATAAGGCTGAGTTAGTATCTGGAAGTAGGTAATCAATGTCAATGAAATGAGATGTTATACTAATACTACGTGAAGTTGCCAAATTGTTGGCCTGAGCTTGACCTGCTCCTCCAAAGATAATGTTTCTGTCTCCCTTCTTCAGACAGAGCATTGATACATGTTGAAATAGTTCCTTTCACTTATATACTTTGTGTATGTGAAAATTTAAACGAATTTAGCCACTCCTGAATTTCTTTATATTCAAAAGTAAGATCCCATCACAATCTTCCAAGTAAAACCTTCTGTCTCATTTAACATTCAGCAACACAGGATTAAAACACAGAATCAGTCATTTGAAAAATGGCATCTTCCTTTACTCCAGGCCTATATCACAGACACATGTACTCTCTTTTGTTTTCTTCTTATACCCCTTTGTATCCTTCCTCAGTCTCTTTCAATCTCTATCATTAAACTCAAAGTACATGAAAGCAATGACAACACGAATTCCATTTTCACTACTCTGTGCCTAGCAGTGCACTTGATATTGAATACCTGTTAATTAATTAATGCTTCTAAGGAGTAAATGAACTCTACTAGAGAATGGTAGGACAACTACAGTTAGCCATGATTTGTTACATATTTCAAGCACAAGATTTTTGTTGCAAGATAAAGAAGTGGTAAATGTTGGAAGTTTCTAACTTGAAAGAAACCAATTGCTTTTAAAATGAAGAGAGTTTCCCCTTGCTTCCTTGGTTGTGGAAGGAGCAGTAGGCCTCACTCTGCTCTCAACCTGGTTCCTAGTGTCCCTAACATTTTAGTCTCCTATACTGGCATCTACTTAGAGGTCAAATTAGTTTTAGGAGTTAGGTCAATATGGCCAGATTCAGCCTCACCGTGACAGTGTAGTAGCTTCCCATCCCACCCCACTCTAGGAAAGCATTCACTGTTTCTCTGAATTTTGGCTTGTGTAATACCTTGCTTCAAGAGATTTATTTCTGTCTTTTTCATTGTCCTATGAAAAGATGTCCCAAACAAAAGATACATTGGACTGGAGGCAGAAGAGACTTTCTTTGCTGCAGTAGTGGGTTATTATTCAATCATTATAGATAGTTTTTCCCAAATTTATTGCTATTTTGTTGCTATATCAGAATCTTGAAGAAGGCACATGCTATTTCCCTCCAAGCCACTATATCATTCTCTTGATTTTATTTCCAAATTTGTACATGACTCAGTGCTTTAGTCCATATTTGATAATCATGACTGTAATTCTTTCTAGCCAAGCAATGACATATGAACCTGTCCTTGGCTTTTAGTTTTAGTGAGTCACTTCTTGCCTACTTCCAGCTTTACCTTATAATACAAAAGAAGGTATCTTTGGGACCATGCATTCACAGCTCCATTTCCATATTTCTTGACAGTTACATCAACTAAGGAACCTCCTAAGATAAGTAAGCATTAACTTGCAAGTGTGAGAATGCATCCAAACAGGAGGGGAAGTGGTGACCAGGATCTTCTCTTTCTTCTAAATTTTTTGCACAAAAGTTAGAGGTGGACCTGAGTAATTCTAATTGCACTGTCCATTCTTTTTTTCCTTCTCTCTGTATTTTACAGGTC
>NW_004524902.1:1098428-1100109 GCF_000260255.1 Octodon degus
CAAATATTTATCAAACATATACTATATACCAGGTATTGCACTGGTATCTGATTTGTTTATTTTGTTTTGCTTTGGTTTTCTTGACTCCAGATAATATGCACAGTTTTATTTTTTGCATTATAAGCATGAGAAAGCCAGTAGTTGATTTCTTGAAATATAAGGTGAATGCAAGAAGAATAGTAGAGAAGAAAAAATCAACCTTATGAGGATCATTTCCTGAGGAAGATCCTACCTATTAAGAGAGACATTTCCCTCAGGAGATGGGGCTCAGCATTTTCCATTCAACTTGTTGGTTAAAGAACAATATAGGATAAACAATCACATTTTAAGTAGTGGTAAGGACATAGTTGTAAAAATGTAACTTTCCAAGATAAAAAGAGGTTAAGGCCACATATCAGCACTGAAGTTGGATAGTAAATGGCTCTAACATCAAGTGAAACTCCTATCTTTGTTCTATCAATGACAGTGCTATCAAAAGAGGCGAATTCACCAGCCAACCTCCAATTTGTTGGAGTTTCAATTTCTACCTGCAGTTCTTCTATTACAAACTTCAATACAAGATTGGGACACAGGTTTTAGGAAGTTTTTTTTTTCTGAATCATAAGGACGTCTAATTTCTTGAAACCAACAGGATTGGCAGGAGACAAGAAAGGAAGCAAAGCAAAGAAAGAATAAAGGAGGGAAGAAATGTTCATAAAATGGAAAAAAATAATAACTATAGCAAAAAAATGAAAAGTTAAACCCATCAAAAATAATAACAAATGCAAAACTCCTTGGTCTGTATTGCAAAGTTCAAAAGCAAATCAGTTTATTTGTAATGTCAACAGTGTTCTCTATATTGGCTTGACCAGAAGCTCAAAATAAATAGCTCAAGAAAAAAAGTCAGTGAAATCAGCTTTACTATCCAGCATAAGGCGCCATTATATATGATTTTCTGGATGTTGGAGTTAAAAAACAATATGAAAACCCCTTAGGTAAAGAAAACGTTGTCAAACATCATGGGTGAGTACGCCACAATACTTCAAGTGTCTGTCAAAGTAGAAAAAAAGAAAAGAAGTTATGACGAGGTGCTATAAATACAGTGATGAGATCAATGCAAGAGGGGCACAGTTTTGACTACAGTAATGTCACTTATTCATTCACTTGACAAAGTAGTTTTCTGACAGCTGCACTATAGAATTCAAACCCAGAATGTCAACAAACAAAGTTCTACAAGAATCACTCTATTCTATCTTGTAAAACTGATACTACACAAAATATTTTATATATATCCAAACCCAATGATTTTTACCAGCAGAATTTTAGCAATATTTTTAATGAGTGATGGTATGCAAAAGCCAATCGCTGTAAACAAATTTTTTTAATACTTTATTTATTTGGTACAGTATCTCACTATGCAGCTCAGATTATAGTGATCCTCCAGTCTCAGTCTCCCCTGCAATGGGATAACAGGATTCAGTGGTCAACTAGCGTGGGGCCAACACAGCACTCAGTGGTACTGAGGATCCAACCTGGGACCTTGCACACACCAGGCAGGTGCTTAGACTACAGAACTATCTCCCCAGCCCAAGCGCAATGATTTTTAACTAATATGTTTAGGGTCAGCAAGATAGCTCAGCAGACTAAGCTCCTGTTTAGACAAGCTAAAGGACTGGGGCTTGATCACCTGCACCACAGGTTG
>NW_004524902.1:1102729-1108564 GCF_000260255.1 Octodon degus
CTCCTGCCTCAGTCTCCTGAGTGCTAGGATTACAGGTATGCACCACCACACCCAGTCTCAAACTTTAATTCTTATAACTTACTAGCTCTTTAAAAATCAGAAAATTTGTAAAAAACATTATGAAATATTAGAAAATTAGATGCATATAATTTTAATAACTAATCCAGGACTAGAAAAGATGGTTAACTAAGCCAAAAATAATATTACATGCAGGAAAATCAACATAGTAAACAGAATAAAGTCTTTTAATCCAGTGAGATTAAAAAAGTCTCCAAATCCAAAGACATGCACATTCTGGAGGTAAGAAAGAACTAAAGTGCATATAGTTTATGTTTCATCCTTAAAACAGCCCAAGGAGATAGTTTAGTACTTCATTTTTAAAGGAGGAAACAGTCATAGAAAAGATGAGACCCTTTCCTAAAGTACTAAAGGGTGTGTGAGCCAGGATTCAAATTCAGGCTATCTGACACTAGAGTCAGTCTTGACACTAAGCTGCAAACAGATACAGTATTATTCATACACTTATGATTCAAAAATGAAAAGGGACCAAATCCTCCACTTAACTTTGCAGCATCTGCCTGGAAAATGCAATGTCCTGAGTTTGATTTCAAGTACTAAAACATTAAAAAAAATTGGAATGAAATGAAATGGGAAAGTAGAAAGGAAGACAACCAATGAACTGAAATACAAAAATTAAATAAACAATGCTCAGTTACTGTTGGAAATAGTTTAATCTTCCTAGTGGACACAAATGTCATTTTTTGTTTATTAATAGATTATTATATTATGGTAGAGGAGATAGCTCAGCAGTCTAAGCCCCTGTCTGGCAAGCACAAGGACCTGGGCTTGCTGTAACCCCGTAGTACCGTGCTGGCCCCAAAACCAGGTATGGTAGTACGTGCCTGGAATGTCAGTCCTGGGGAGACAGAGATTGGAGGATCACAACGAGTCAGACTTGTGTATTGAGACCCTGTATCCAATACATGAATGAAATATATTTTTAAAAATTTAAAAAATAGATTAGTGTATTAAGATGTATTTTATATTTAGATATTCTTAATATTAAGATTGTGTTTAAGGCTTCTGAGTTTGGCAAACCTCATAACTTTTAATAGTGCTGTATTAATGGTTAAAATTTAACATTGAGCTTACTTGGTAATAATGTAAATTTCTTTTGTTCACTGACATTACATATATTGTAAAAATTTATCTATAAGAGTACCAACCATTAAAATTATCTGAAAAGCAATTTGGAAATATTTATTAAGAATGAATTTGTAGCACTGACTATCTTGGAAGGTTTTAAACTGAAATGAAAACACATACACAGACTCACATACATAGAAGGGTAAGATGGCATTGCTTACAAACAGGAAAAACACCAAATGCTGACGAATAGCTGAATGCTTGACACACCTCTACCTCGGAATATTAGGTGCCATTAAAGCAATGAAGGAAACTTACTTTCATTGAACAGGACTGATATCTATGTTTTTCAGTTTCAAAAAAGCAAGCCCAGAAAATAAAGTTTAGCTCATGCTTGTACATTAGAAAATCTGTTCATTTATATAGGCTTAGAGATGTGAAATTATATCCATGTCAAAAGGTTTCACTAGAGAAAGTTAAAATATAAGAGAAACTGAAGTAAAAATTAATTATTGGTGTAACTGTTTATTTGCATAATTTCAATTCTTATAAGGAGAAGATTTTGTAAACAAAAAATAAATACTTTTGCAATATAATAAAGAGAAAGAAAATATTCTACCTATTTTATGAAAAGGACTTTAATATGGAATAACCTTGTACAGCAGCACAGGGGACTAGCACTGTAGAAAACACTTTGTCCACCCACCAGTTGATGGAAGGACAGGGATAATTTTAGGGCAACTGAAGTGAAATACACTTAATATGTACTTTATTTCCATTCTTAGCACATCATAACAGATAATGAAACACTTATGTAACTCACCACAATATGGGATCTGATGGAACACAGTAACTCCTGAAGTATATTGTTCAGGTTTTTTCTGCTCAGTAATCTCATTTCGCTTGCTGTCACTGTAGAAAACCCTGCTTTACAAAGACCAGATGTTGGAAAAAGGAGGCACACTTTGCAGTGCTTTTGTGGAAATCTCAAGATTTCTGCCTTGACTTTAGTCCAGATTATATGGAGATATAGGGTTGTCTCAAATAGACCTTTAAGGCCACTGTAATTTTCATCCCAGACAATCTTTTACCACAGAAAAGGTGATTTACCTGGTTTTCTCACAAATACACCAAGAACTTGTTCTTTCCTAGTTTGGAGATCTTTTGTTGTGAAGTGATGCTCTTTACCAGCTGAGATAAGTAACCATGCACCAGTTGAGAGAAAGAAGGCCCTGACTCAGTCTCTTTCCAAATCTGTCCTAATGTTTGAAACATGTGAAAAATTGTAATGTTCACTCATCATCCCATAATTCCAATATGGCTTTGAATGTGGCCACTTAGTCTGTCAACTTGAACACAGTTGTCATTCTCTCCCTGAAGAACAGGTTTGAGTTCATGAAGCAGGTTGAATATGTTACATAGGTAACTGAGCTTCACAGACCATTCTGTGTCACTGAAATGTACTGCCAGTAGTAATTTCTTTCCTAAAAGAAATCTCTGGAGTGGCACTTGCAAATTAAAATCTCTGCCCAGTCCCCTACTTTTAGAAAGGTATCCTACTTCTGTTCTTTTAGAATAAGTGTGTGCTCCGTCTGAATCCTAAAGAGTGGTGTGAACATGAATGATAATTTTAGCCACATACCAAAAAATACTGTGAAGTTCTGATGATATTTTTCAGCTAGCCAACATTTCTCTATCCATGACACTGTGCCTAGACTCACATTCAGAACCAATCTAATTGACGTAGATAGTGACAACAGACAATTCCTTAGTTGTTCATCCATGCATATACTAACACATAATGACTAATTCATTTGTTTTCTGGATATGTAATCATCAAAGATTTGAATAATTCTGCAGCTGAGGTGTAGATTGGTAACAAAGCTGTTTACAGCATATCTGCATGCCTATCCTCTTGAAAAATACAGCCAACAAAAACAAGCATTGTATCTTTGTTTTCAGCATTGGTAGACTCCTCAACTCGGACTGCATCACATGATGATTCACTGGTCCTCTCTACAACTGTGCCTTTGTATTTTGCTATTTCATCAATTTTTCTTGTTTTGGTGCTGACCAAAATAAGAACAAGTCCTCCCTTAGAATTTCAGCCTCTCCCAAAGGTTCAAAACCATGATCGTCGACAGCAGTCAGTATCAGCTCTTCACCAGTAGCAGAGAGGTTCACAGCCATTAAGAATGATACTTTTAATACAGTCACCTTGGAGGAGTGGTGAACTTCAGGCATTGCTTCTGCCCTTTATGCTAGCATTTTTCTGTGAATAACTCCAAAGGTCTATCTTTTAATCAGGGTTCTGGGTTTCTAGGTAGCAAAACAATCTGAAGCTTTTCTGTCTCCAGTGGGTTTCCAGTCACCACATGTTACACAAAGTGGGGTTGGAGAAAGGGCATGACTTATGGCAATGTGCAATGTCTTTTCAGTAGCAGCTTGTACTTTCTTTTCAGTGTAACTTTCTCTCTGTTACTTTTATGGTGATTTTAACATCTCCTGATGGCTCATCATTCCCCTATTTTAAGAAGTTCCGCAATGACATTTTCCCCATTTTGGCTAACGTGTTGTCCTCTGTGGCTACCAAAGCTGTGACTAGGACAAATTGTACAGTGTAGGAAAGAGGCACAGAGTGACATGGTTAAATAATAAGCAGGCCATATGCAGACTAAACTAAGTGTTGGATTCTGAATTAAAGAGAGGAACCAATGCAGCTTAATTGTTAATTGCCACTCACCTTGAGAGGGCTCTGATGTGTTTGCAAGTGTTTTTGTTTGTTTGTTTGTTTGTTTGTTTTTGTTTTTGTGATGGGCCCTGTGCTAATGTAGTCTGTATTTGCAGCTGTTCCCCAGTGCTATCATCACGACCTCAGCTCCATCTTAGATCATCAGGAATTAGACTCTCATAAGCAGCATGAAACCCTGATCTTTCACATGTGCAGTTCACAGGAGGGTTCCACTCATAGGATATCCCAACGTCACCAATGATCTGACAGGAAGTGGACTTCAGGTAGTGATGTCAATGATGTGGAACAGTTATCAGCAGTAATAAAACTTTACCCTTGGCTTTCAGTTCACTTCCTGCTGTGTAGCACAGCTCATACCAGGCCATTGAATGGAAGTAGTTTATGTTCCCAGAGTTAGAAATCTCTGTACTTGTAGGATAATTTAACACACCATTAAAACTCCGCAATGCATTACCTACTAAACTGTTTGGATTCTCCCTATGTAGTTGAGGCAGGCCTTGAGCTCCAGTGGCCTCAAAAGCACAGTGATCCCACTGCCTCAACATCCTGAGTACTGGGATTACAAGAGTGCACACCACACCCAACCTTACCTATTAAACTTTAAGGAAGAACAGACTATCATAAATGAATTATGACCAACATGTGAATTACTAAAGTGGCTTTGATCACGAGACACATGAATCCAAGGATCATGCTCTTTAAATACCAAGAATTAGCTATGAAACCATAAGCCACAGAGCACACAATGGAACTCTGCCAATTCCTTATTTGAATTTTACTATAAATTGAAAATTGGGTGACTTTATTTTACAGAAGCAATTATTTTAGACCACATGAATATTGATACATTTTGAGACTATGATTCTATGCTTTTTATGTGGTAATAAACCATAATCCCTTTTCATCTGAAAAAGAATTTATAGGAAATTCATTATGCTGCACTAATGGATAAAATTTTGCATGTAAATCACTTGGTACTGACACTATTTTTTCTCTACATTATTAAATTTTCCTAAGATTATGTCTTTAAAAATATGATGTTTTTCAAACAGTATGATAAAAAATACAGGAATTAGTTTTACCACTTTATAAAGCAGTTCTGGAAGTTTCTCCTATACTTTAGTTACACTGTTGTAGCTGTCTCAGTGTCATGAACCAGCTCAAATACTGTGTCTTTTATAGTCAATTTGACTTTGGGAAAGTGTCAGAGATCAGATTCTATCAGTAAATAATGCACTAAGGATAATAAATGAGCTATCTGAGGACACATTGCGATATTTTTATGCCTGTTTTTCCTGTGGGTGGCACTTGGCAATACCATTCACCACATTCTTAATCATTTCTATAAAGACACTCATGAAAAAGCACTTCCAGAAATGTTTTTGAAAGAGAATAAGTCTTCACTGAACTTGATGGACTAGGGCAAAAGTATTGGCTATCATTGTAGCTCCTCTATTCCTCTAATTTTGAATCTGCAAACTTAAGTTGTTAAAAATCCGGAAGAGAAGCCTAATGATATTATTACCCAGTAACTGAGGTAGTAGAGAGGACTTAAGAGAACCTGTGCTGTGATATCCTGTAACTCAGTGGTGTCCCAAATTTTCTGATCAAGGAGATGATGGGGCCACAGAGGAAAGTGATCGACAATGTATAGTATGCCTAAGGAAAGTCACTTAGAAAACAAAAATTCTCTCAGGCTTTCACAGACAGCAAATTGGTCAAGCAATGGTCGTGACTCATCCAAATGGCTGACACTGACAAAAGATCTATCAGGTGCTGTACATAGTTCCAGGGTAAATCCTAAGGGGATTTGACTGACCTTGTCAGATACAAAAGTTACATTTTTAGTTATAAAAATGTCTTCTTTAACTTGGTCTTAACCATCTAGCAGAAAAGTATAAACATGAGGTATTAAAAAGTAATTCCATGTTAATATG
>NW_004524902.1:1108839-1123826 GCF_000260255.1 Octodon degus
GAAATCAATCAAATATGTGTAGGTGGGACTTGGCCCAGTGCCAAAAGCAAACAAGCTACCTTACTCCTGAGATGAACATCCTGTCTGCTTAAGGTTAGCTATCAGTTGCTAGACAACCTAGTGTCATGCATTACTAACTTCACAAAAGGGTGAATAAAAGACCATTTTGTTGTGAAAAGAAAGAGATAGAAAAAAAATAAATGTATACGTATACACAAGAGATTTAGGATAGAGATACAGCTACTTTATCTTAGTTCATTGAAAAGAAAGGTGTGTACTAATATTAAGGTAAGATATCATGTTTGCATCTTGTCCTCTGAATAACTACTACAAAAACAACAATATGTAATGTATTAATTATTGTAATTGTCCTACTAACCTATTTTGAAACTGTCTCATTGCTATTTTATCTCTTTTCTCATCAGAATGAATAAAAAGAATAATAAGACAAATATTTTTTAATTGAGAGTATTTTGAGGATAATAGATAGCAATTTGTCATGCATTATTATATGTAGTATAACAACCCAGATGTCTTAACTTGTCCTTTATTGGAAAATACTATTTCTGGACTTAATGGAAAGTTTTTAATTATTCCCCAGCTTTACATCTGTAGCAGTGCACCTTCTGCAATATTCGCTTTTCAATATTGCTTTTATGATACATGTTTGGAACACAGAGATTACATTCCTTGGACAGAGTTGGTACATGTAGAGAATACAGATTTTTTTTTCATTCTCTTACCCTCCATCCATCTCTCAACTTGCATTTCTTTTACAAAAGATTGATCTCCATTTCCTGTTTTAATTTGCTCTTTATTTATAGTTAGGTTTTTCAGTAGTACTTAAAAAATTCTGTAGCCCAAGACTCGGTAACATACATATATTTCTTCAACAACATAGGTTTTGGGGAAATAACCCCTAAAAAGTCTATAATCTGTGCAATCTATTATGACTCTCCCAAACCTTAATTTCTGTTAGTGGAGGTCTTATAACAGGTAGTCAATAACATATATGTTTAGGTTGTATATACATATGAAACTTGAGAGACTGTCTTTTACTAAAAGGTTCTGTGATTTACCAGAGAGAGGAACTCCTGGCATCACAGGGCATTTGAGCTGGATGTGCATCTGCACATAAGTTTGCCACAGCAGCAGCAGAGAGGAGGGCTGAGACTCTGCAGCACAGCTAGCTTCTCACAGTAGTGATTTAAAGCCTCATCTTCACATTTCTTTACCTTTACCATATTGTGAGGAGCACTGTGCACTGTCTTGTGTACACTTTCATAAATTGTGACCTTTAAATTACATTGGCATACATACCCTAAAAATTCAATAGCCAGGCCCAACTTATCAGCAAAGTGAAGCATAAGATAATATTCATATTCCAACTGAACCACGTAAATAAGAAATAAAATGATAGGTTTCCTTCGGTGGAGCATTGGGATGAGTGGAAAATCCCATTTTTTTACAATGACTCCCACATGGCCATCAGTGGTTCTGTGGTAGCCAAGATAATCCTCCCCTCCATTGGATCCATAGTGCCTGAGCAGTCTAGGGCTCCCATGGCAAGGTCATTAATGGCATGTTAATGGTAGTCCACTTTAGGCAATTCAAAGAGGTTGCACCTGGGAAGCCTGGATTCAAGTATATTTAAATATCTACTAATAAACTAAAATTGTTTTTTACCTTGTTAGCAAGTACTTTACAGAGAAGTGTACAATAAAACAGAACCCAAGGACAAGATATTTTGTCACACAAATTTTCTCTTTGATATCCAAATCTAATTTCTCTAAAAGGCATCTGTACTCTATCTTAAAGTTGATCTTGATTTATTTCATCAAATACATAAGGTAAGAAAAACTAGTGACTAACCCAGTGAAAGGAAGTAATTAGCAGCAGAATTTAGGGACTGGTGAGATAAGTACTATAATCTATTAAGATTTTCTATTTAAAAGTTATGTCACCTGCAAGAAGGCGCAAGGGCTTGGGGTTCAATACCCAGGCGTGCCGTGCTGACCTCGCCCCTGGGTGTGCTGAGATGGCAAATGAGACAACATGGTGGCATGCATCTGTAATCCCAGCTCTTGAGAGGCTGTAAACAGGCAGATCACTACAAGTCCAGTCTAGTAGGGAGACCTGAACACACTGTAGACACTTCCCTAAAAAAATAAAAAATAAAATAAAACCAAATCTACCAACACAACGATAACTTTTGCTATCTAGAAAAATTACCTGCTGTCAGGAACTCCCAGAAAATAGATAATTATTGGCAAATGTCAAAAAATAATTTCACTAAATTTTGCTGTAAATAAAAACATATAGGAATATGCCCAAATATATTATTAAAACAAGAGAATAATAATCTTTATTAGAAATTAATTATAATCAATTATAAAAGCAGACTACAAGTAGTGATCTCTCATTCATTACATTTTGAATTAAACTGTATCAGAATCATTTTCTATGAGGTCTAGTAGCAGGTCATCTCCAGCTACATGTAAATGACCTGAAACTATATGAACAATTGCCTCAATCCTTGCAGCTCCTGTTCTGGAATTGGTTGAAGGAGAAAAATCCAAATTAAGATGACTGAGATTAGAAACATGTTCTCTAATTTTCAGTAACATTAATTTTATGATGCTAACAAATCTGAATACTTTAGGGAAACATTTTAGCTAGACAACCATTCATTCTAATATTTACCTATCTAGTGTTTAAAAGTATAGCAAAGAGAGTAAATAAATAATTAAAAATAAAACAAAAAGACATGCACCTAATTCATTGCATTGGACCTCTATTATTTAGAATTTAAATCACAGTATTTCTCTGGTTATAATTTGTCTTACTTTTAACTTCTTGAAGTGTAGAATCAATACATTTACCAGCAGACATAAATGGACCTAAGTATATGACCTCCATTTCAGCTCTAAAGACAGTAGAATTATTTCACTTTTAAATTTTTAAGGAATTATAAATATGAACCAATTTTTGAACAGAGAATATCTCTAATTTAGCCAATAGAATCAACTTTTTTCCCATAATTTTATTGAAAAACAAATAGCAATGAGACAGTTTCAAACCAAATTGGTAGGACAGCTGCAATAATTAACACATTGCATACATTCTTCCTAGTGGTTATAAGAATCAACTTTTCATTCCATAATGAAAGCCAGGCTACAATGTGCCATCATTTTCAACCATCAGGTACTTTCTTCAGGTAGTATACAATTAGATCACTAGAGGATATTTTTATTTTTCTGACTCAGAAATGGCACTACTGTTAAGCAGTGATGTTTATTCTGTTTGCTTTTTTGCAGTAATGGAGATTAAACTTAGGGAATTTGGACCAAGCTACATTTGTAAGAAAGACTTTTAAAATTTTATTCAATTAAAATGGCTTTCATTTATTTTTGAGTCAAGATATTGCTGATTCATAAACCTTCACAGCCTGGATTCCAATTTTCAATCTTCTCTCAACCTCCTAGACAGCTGGGATCCCAGGTAGGTAGACCACCACACATCTGATGCAATATACATTCAACAAATATTTAAAATGTATTGTTAAAATTTAATAGCCATGCAGAATATGCTAGCCATTTGAAAGTATTATTAACTGAGTCATAGAGGAAACAATTATCTTGGCAATAGTTATGTATCTACAAGTGTAACACAATGTGAAGAGTTAGCATTCCATGCATTTTTTTATTTGTTTCGAATTACTCTCTGGTGGACTTTGGATCAAATTATACTAATTTTTATTTTCAATATTTTTATAAAAATATAATATTCTTTATTCAAATCAATTTGAGAGCATTCTGTGAGAGTGACAGCTATTCCAAATTATTTTAAAAACATTTCTCTGAATCACTTTATGTTAGACTAATACAACCTATTTCTGATTTGCTCTCTTATTAAAAGTCACAGAGAAGAAATATAATCAGAGAAAGAGTTCTCCTCACCTACCCATTCCCCTAATCTAATTTCTCCAAGGCTGTGTATCTCAGTGAATGAATAGCCATTACTCATTTGTAAAGATCAGCATCTTCCTCTTGTTTGTCCCTTCTCTATTAAAAACACTGTTCACTTTAGCTCCCAATTTTAAAAGATCTACCCCTGTCCCAACCACTACTGAACTGACATTGGCCAGCCTCCCATCATTCTTGTTTTAATATTATAGTAGCTAGCTATTGGTCACACAATAATCACTCCTCACTCATACCCATTCACAGCACTGACTGGATTTTAGGGTCTTTCAAGAGCATGAGTTTGGGGCCAGGGAGACAGGTCAGCAGTCTAAGTGCCTGCCTAGCAAGCACAAGGACCCACGTCTGATCCTTGGTACTACATGCCCTGCTGGCCACCAAAACAGGGCATGGTGGCACACACCTGTAATTCTAGTGCTGGGGAAGCTGAAAAAAAAAGAGAAACACTATGAGTCTGAGCTGCATAGCAAGACCCTGCGCCAAATATGTAAGCTAAAAAGAAAACAAAATCCATGAGTTTGCTCATATCATTTGTCTATTTTCAATGGTTTCCAATTAATTTTAAAATAAACAAAACTTTGAGAGTGACCCAGAGTACATGACCAAGATCCTGTCTTCTTCATACCTTCTCTCTTCAATAAATCTCACTTAGGAGACATTTTGGGGCCCCTGGATGCTCATTTGCCTCCCAAGGCAAGCATCTTCCATGCACTATCTCTTTTTCTTCTTTTTCTTATACCTTTTCTATGTATGCGGATGGGACAGAGAGTCTCACATGCCTCCTACATTCTCCTTTGTTCTTTTTTTTTTTTTATTTTTAACCGGGAATCAAACCTACGACCTTATACTTGCCAAGCAGGCACTTTGCCACTGAGTTATATCCCCAGCCCTATGTCTCTTCTATTTTTTTAAGTAATTGTCTTTCTTAATTTTAGTTTGATTGGTAACACTGCAGGAAAAATTTCTAGGTTTCTAGTCCAAGTACAGTCCTTCTGTTTACAATTTCAAAATGTCAATGCCTTTACCTTCTGAGGACTAATGTTACTTCTAATTTGACATTTGCTTGTGATTTTGTGTGGGTCTCAGAATAGACAATAAGCTCAAGATGTAAGATTCTGTATTTTCTCTCTTCACCATTAAAATCCCAGTAATTTGGAGAGCACTAATATATGCCTCTTGAGAAATTTTGTAGAATGTGACATTAATATATTAGTGGATGAATATCTGTGAGTTGTGCTTTTTGTTTCCTATTAAGCTTTAATTAAAATTAATTGCTTCATTTTATTTCCTATTGAAGCTATAATTAGCAATTAAATATGTTTATATACAGCATGCATTTACTGTATTGGATTTCTAACTGGTGGTCAACTTATTGCACCCAGCTGAATTAAACTAGCATGGTGCTGGCTGCGGAAGCCCACCTGAGGGTTGTTGCCAGCAGCATAAAAGGCAGAACAGGAGAAGCTGCCAAAACACTGTTAGGGATGCTGTTTGGAGAAGCTGTTGGAACTGTTAGAGCTGCTGGAAGCTGCTAGGTCTCTTGGGCTGTTCTGCTGGAGGACCCTGTCATGCTGGCTTACCCAATGTACTTTCAAGGAGCTCTGCTCCTCATCTTGAGCATCGCTTCCTGGCTCTGGAGGGGAAGATGGTGCACTGCTCAGCCTCATGGAGAAGCTTGTTGCATTATCTTTCCAGGAGGGAACTAAGCTTTCCTCATCCCTGGGGGAGCTCAGGATCTCACTGTGGCTGAGGATGGTGGTGGTACAATGCTCTGGTCCTGACCTTGAGCATTGCTTCTTAGCTCCAGTTCAGACCCCTCAGCTTGCTAGCACAGGTCCTTCATTCCACTGTCATAAAGCTTCTAGCCTCCTCCACTGATCTTTCAGACTTTCTGGCAGATGTCTGTGAAGTAGGATCCAGGCCCTCAGCTGTATTCTTTAGCATTTAGTGTGTGGATAGACTTCCTGCACTTGTTGTATGATTCTTGGGTCATTCCTTATAAACTAATATTATCAAATGTGTACTGTATTATCTATTTCCCTTTTCAAATCCCCCAAATCTTGACACTTACATTCTAAAATGTTTTGGGGCAAATTAATAGTTTCCAAAAGCAAACAAATTGCTGCTTAAATTTTATTAGAATACAATAGTAATGAAGAATAACAGGTCTCATTTTTGCATGCCTAACACACCTTAATTATTTTCACCCTCTACATGGCCTCCCTTCTGCCCAATCTCCTTTCTCATATCTAACATTGTACCTTATACTTTCCTGTCGTCTCTCCTTTATAAATTCCTCATGTAAGAGAAAACATGAAATATTTAATGCTCTGAGCTTCTCTTACTGTAATTAGCATGGTAGGTTCCTGGTCTATCTATTTGCCTGTAAATGGTATGATTCACTTCTTTTCTATGGTCAAATTATACAGATAGATAGATAAATAGATGAAAAAATACAGAGACTATTGAAAAGATACACATCAGGAAAAGAAAAGTTTATATAAATATTTAACCCTATATTTACTGAGACATTATGAGATTCAGATAGCTTATCTTAGCCTCTACTATTACTAGAGGTGTTCAAAGTTGTGGCTGTTAGCTTCCAGACATTTATTTGTATGGCGAACTGCTAATAGGTACAGCTTTCTTGCAGATTTCATAAAAAGAGGTCAAATGACTTTTGAGGAACTGGAAACAAAAAAATCTATTTGAAGTAAGTAAATAATAGCTGTACCATGAGGCATCAAATCAGGATCCCTCAGCTGGGTGTGGATCATGCTCAGGGAAAGCACCATGATCAGAAATGTGGTTTGAAGTCTGTGACCTGAGAAAACCATCAAATGCCTGGGGAGAGAGACCGACTCTGTGTTTCTAAAGCTTAGCCTGGCAACACGGTGGAGAGTATCACAGATGAAGTTAGAGATAAAGGCTAAAGAACCTGAATAGGAAACAAAGACAATTAAAAGAGAAAGCACAAAACGAATTTAAGATCTGAATTTGGTTCAGTGTGGGAAATTTAAGAGATAAGGGCTGTGGGATGAACGTGCAGCTTGTAACTGAATACGTGCTGAGAGGAGGAGGACCACTAATTCGCATGGGAAAAGGAAAAACATGAGATAGCACATAGAAGATTGGGAAATGAGATAACAAGTGTTTTCTAAGCCTCAGGAAACTGTAGTACGTCCTGACAGATACAGGATGTACTCTTTTGACATTTTCGCTATATAAATTTATTCTAGCTCTTGATGCACTTAGTCATATTCAGTGAAACTGGCTGGATTGCTAGGTCTCTGACACAGTGTGGGGCTTTGATGATGTTCCCAGTTTGAACCTTAATACTTTCTCTTCCTAAATATTGTAGTTTCTGGGCTCAGTGAACATTATCCACTTACCCAGTACAGCCAAGTGAAGTACAATTTCTTTTAACTATAAGTGGCACAGGGCTTTTAAATATAAACCACAGTACATTTGTTAAAATGTGTTCCCATAAAGATTTATGAATTTAAAGTGCACTTTTGCAAAAGTTAATATAAAAGCCCTTCTGAAAGGCTTCCACTGAGTTTCTTATCAACCATGACACTTTATTGCTGATGGCATGTGATGTTTCTCAGTGGCATTATTTGAGGGTCTTTCATAGCTAAATGGACTCTACAGCCTACTCAGAAAATATTGCACTTAATTAAAGCTAACAATAATTAGGTGTTTGTAATTAAAAGCAGGAATTGGTTTTATTTTATAATATTTGGTGCGGCGAAGGTTGCGAAGGTACAGTGATCTAAAAGCTATTGTGATTAACTGCACAAAATTCATAGCAGAGTAATTTCTGCCTCAGGCTGCAAACATTTGTGATTAAATGACGCAGCCAGAATATGCATATCTTTAAACTGACCCTCATCTTATGTCAAGAAATTCAATTTTTCATTGTTTATTCTATTAGTATGCTTCACAGAACTCTGGCATTAATAAATAGAAATGTCAGACAATCATGAGTTTATTATAAAGTCATTTTCTTTTTTAAAAGAGCATTCCAAGTTCCTTCTATCAGCACTCAGTTTGATTTATTTTATACCTGTCCTTTATTTCTATGGTAGTTTTACACATATCATTATTTTGCACAGGAGTCAATAAAAGTACAATTTTTATAAGATAAAGCATACAAACAAATACACTCTCATCTTTTAAATTGTATTGATTCTTTAAATTATCTTGTTATTAAAATTGGCATATAATATGTATTATTGTGCAATCTGTAGAACAGATTTTATTTTTTTATTTTTATTTTTTTCCATTTTATGTATTTGGTATAGAGTCTCGCTACAGAGCTCAGACTCGTAGTGATTCTCCTGTTTTCAGCTCCCCAGCCCTGGGATTACAGGCATGTGCCTCCACCCCCGGCAGGCTCAGTGCACCCCGGGGGCAGGGGAAGGTCTGGTGCAGCATGTAGGACCTGGGATCAGACCCTGCTCCCTGTGTTTGCCAAAGCAGGAGCTTAGTCCACTGAGTTATCTCACCGACCTGTAAAACAGATTTTAAAAACATGCTTCCAGCACATATCCCAATATAAGTACACTGTTTTTTCATTTGGTAAGATTGGTTTTGAGTTATTTTTTCTGAGACTGAAACACATTTAATTATTCTATATTTTGATGTTCTCACTGATTTAATATGAGAATCTGGAAAGAATGAAAACTTTGATGAGCAAAACAAATTCCTGCTCCTTCCTACTGCTCAGCCCCTCTCTGGTCTGGGGCTAAATTAGTGTGAGAACCTGTCCCTCAGTGCAAGCCCTTTCCTCCCAAGATCAGTTCACAGAAGTTATGAGTTATTTATATAAGAAGATAAACTTGAAAGAATCAAACCAGCAACCCAAGCTTTTAAATATAGCTCAGCATTGGAAGCAAAAATTCCCCAATTTGATAAATATTTTCAATCAAATCATTTTCTTTTTCTTTTTCTTTTTCTTTCTTTCTTTCTTTTTTTCTTTTTGTATTTTAGGGAAGGGTCTACAGGATGTTCAGCATCTTGCTACTAGACCAGACTTGTAGTGATCTGCCTATTTACAGCCTCCCAAGCGCTGGGATTACTGGCGTGCACCACCACTCCCAGCCTCATTTGCCATGTCACTGTACCCTTGGGGTGGGGCAGGCATGGCAGGCCCAGGGATCGAACCCCTGGCCCCTGAGCCTGCTTGCAAATGTTTTAGTCCACTAAGCTATTTGGCCAGCCCTTCAATCAAATCATTTTCACTATACGAATCAGTATCAATTGTGCAGGTAAGACAATATTAGTAATATCTTCTTTGAGAAATTATTAAGGAACAATGAAAAAGATGTTATTAATTTCCCCAGTTTAGACTTCCATTAAAATTATTTTAAACATTATTGCATTATTACTGAAATATTGTTACATTGTTTTCCCCTAATGATGATAATAGTGATTTTATGAAATCGAAGTTTACAGAAATTGAATTACTTATCCAGAATACATAGAAAGTAAATACCCAGGCTAAAATAAAGCCCAGCTTCTTCTGCATATTATTTCACAGAAAGAAGTCTGTGTCTTTATCCAGTGTGTGTGTGTGTGTGTGTGTGTGTGTGTGTGTATTAGTTGGGTAGATTTAGACAAGTAACAGATTTCACATCCTTCCCTGATCTTTCAGCACACTTGTCTTCCACCTGCAGGACTAGTTTATTTTTAAAATAACTTTAAATCCTTGCTTTAAGACTAGAATAATGATAGTGATTACATCAGAAAGACAGAAAAATAAGACTTTCCAGCCCTCATTTTCTCATAAAAAATAAGTTTGAATAACTATGTACACACGAAGAGGTTTACACTGGTGAAGGAGAACTGTGGAGAACAAAAATTTAAAAAAAAATAAGGATACATATTATCTATGAAATCCCCACAAACCTAGGCAGCAAAACATGGAGAGACATGGAGAGAGGCACTGTGTGGTTAGGGCAAGGTCAGGGAAGTAGACCCTAACTTCTCAGAAGACTATGCTGTAAAACTTCTCCCACAGGAAACACATTTTCAAGCTGGATCCCATTTCCCCAGATTGTAGCCTAGTACTTATATACTCAGCTTCTGGGCCAACCCATAAAGATCCAACTCCAAGCCTGGTTCCCAAACATAAGCAGTAGACTCTGTCCCAAAGACACAAATACCAGTGATACTTCTGTAGGTCCAGGTACCAGTCCCACCCCAGTGGGCCTTAGAAGCACACTGGCTCATACAATCTTGGAACCAGGTCCCATCTCCATGGACTCAGGTGCTAGCCTTGCCCCAGAGTCAGGATGGGTCCCTCAAACTCAGGCTGAAATCCTGCGACAGTGCCAGATGATCCCTTTAGGACCAAGGTTCTAGTTACGTCTTTAAGACCCAGCTTCCAAGTCTGCCGCAATGGGTCGAGGCTCCAGAGATCCCAGTACCAGGACAGTTCCATACTCAGAGTACACTACTACTCCTGGATTCAAAGTCATCTTTGTCATCTGACCCATCTGTCCAAATCACCATGCCTGCCTAGTAGACCACAGTAAAAGGCTGTCCTCCATACTCAGTACCTTCTGCATGGATCTCAGTGCCAGTTCTTCCACGGCACCAGGTCAGCTGCTCTGGACATGACTGTGTGACCTTCACAGAATCACCTGGACAGGCTGACAGGTGAAAGTCTTTCCCTCTCAAATCCAGCCTTTATGAACTGGAGAGGAAAATCAATTCTTCATAGACACAGACAGGTCTAAAGCTACAGGATCATAAATAATCAGGGAAACAGGACATCACCAAAAGAACAACATAGAGAACTATATATTTACCACAGTGATATGAATTTCTATGCACTTCCTGAATAGAAAAATGGGCTGTAATTTTATTTTAAAAAATAAAATTTAACAATAGAAAATTGTCCAAATACAGATAAGAAAATCAATATTAGTGTGCCATATTCAAACAATGCTGAATGTATAAAATATAAATAGTTCATTACAAAGACATATTAATCAAACTCTCAAAAGCAAAATTCCAAAAGAATTTTGAAAGCAACTATCTTAGTGACTTTTCTGTCACTCCTGGGACAAAATGCCTGAGAATTAAAGTTAAAGAGGAAGTTTATTTAGCTCATGGTCTGTGGAGATTTCATTGCACAATGAGCTGACTCTAAGGCAGGGTGGTATGGCACATGGACAGTACTTCAAGATGGCAGAAGACAGCAAAATCAACAAGAACAGAAAGGGTGAAAGCCTCTTTACCTCCCTTATCTTTATGCAGGCAACCAACTGTCACAGCAAGTGTGGCACTCACAAAATCTCCCTGCCCCCCCACTTAGATAAGTTCAGGATGTTTATAAAGTTAGAATTCTGGCCACCTACTGAGTCACTAAGTTAAACTTCTAGAAATCTCAAGTTGAGGCCAATATATATATATATATATATATATATATATATATATGTTACATGCCAAACAAGGGAATCTCAGTGAGATGTTCAATGAGTTTCTCAGAAAATAACATGTAAGCCAAAAGACAGTAAAAAAAATTTGAAATACTAAAAGAAAATTTAAACAAAAAAGCTACCAACCAAAAATTATTATGCCTTCTATTGGCGGCAAAGCTAGGAGACATGGAAGAATGATGCTCCTTTTCTCTACTTTGAATATATCAGTCAAGTTCTGCAGCAGTCTTGACAAGTCATATATAGGCTCTAGAGAAGAACATCCAACATTAAAAAGACCCAAATTAAAAAGTCAGAAATACTCTGCAGAGGATAAAAATTCTGCCATAAATCTGTTAATAATAATAAATTAATTCATTAAGATTGTAGGATACAGGGGCTGGGGTGATAACTCAGCAGTTTAAGCACCTACCTGGAAAATGCAAGGTCCCAAGTTCAATCCCTGTATCACATGCTGTGTGGGCCCCAGAACCCTGGGCACAACATGCAACCCCAACCCAGGGTGTGATGGCACATGCGTGTAATCCTAGTGCTGGGGAAGCTAAGAAAGGAAGATCACTGAATCTAAGCTGCATAGCTAGATCTTGTACTTGATGAATAAATAAATAAATATTTTTAAAAAAATTTAGATTGTAGGACACAAAATAAACTTATAAAACTCAATATAATTTTTATCAACTAACAACAAATGATCTGAATAACAAATTTTTAAAATCTCATTTATAAGCATTAACATTGTTAAGAATAAGCTAAAATAATGAAAGAAATATATTTGCGGTAGAATCTATGAATATGAAGAAACAAATGAGCTATGAGCCATGTTTATGAATTGAAAGAATATGAAATATGTGCGATAACCAAAGAGATCTACAGATCACATGCTTACCATGTGAAAAATTTTAAAGATATTCTAAACAGAAATAGAAAAGATCATTAAACTTAAATGCAATTGCAAAAGACACTAACTAGGCAAATAAATCTTTAACAAAAAATCAAATATGGAGGCATCCCAGTACCTTATTTAAAACTATACTGGAAAACTAGGGTGATCAAAGCAACATAGTACTCAATTGAAAGGCGTATAGACCAGTGGGAAAAAGTAGAGAAAGAAATAAACTGACAGATGTACAGTCAACTTATCTTCTACAAAGTTTTCAAGAATATTAAATGGAAAAAGGACAATTTCTCCAATAACTGGTTTTAGAAAACTGAATATTCTCCTGCTAAGGAATGAAACTGGACTTGAATGTCACATCCTATACAAAATTTAACTGAAAATGGGCAAAAGCCTTAAGCATAAAGTGTGAAAATATAAAGCTAATGGAAGAATCCTCATAATGGAAAATCTTGTTGATTAATGTGGACAATGGCTGGGGGAGGGGCAAAAGCAGAGATAATAAAATCAAAAGTAAACAAAGAGAATTGTGTCAGACTAAAAAGCATCTTCACAATAAAGGAAACAACTGAGTGAAGGGACAACCTGCCGAATGAGAGAAAATATTTTCAAAGGATAACATGTAAGATGTAGAAAGAACTTAGCCCTTTGTCAAACACCTCCACAAATAATTCAACTAAAAAAATGATGACTGACCTTGGTAGATACCAAAGTTACACTTCTTGTTATATAGGTCTTGCTTTATAGGTCTTAACTATCCAGCAGAAAAGTATAACAACAAGGTATAATAAGTAAAGCCATATTAATATGCTGAGCTGTAAAAGGCTCAAGTCAACAACTTCTGACATTGCCAGTCCTATGGATAACCCACTACTATTATGAACTACTGGACTGTACTGGATTATTTTGCTGAACTCATGTACCTACAATATTTGAATGGCAATGGAATACCCATCTCTGACAAAACTAAACAAAAAAGGAGGATATAAATGCAGGTCCATTTTGTATCCGTATATACAAAATATTTAGGATAGATAAACAGCTACTTTCTCTGAATTCAATGAGAAGAAAGATTTTTACTAATAGTGTTTGGACAGGATATCATGTCTGCATCTTTTACTATAATAACCTCTATGAAGATAACAATATGCAATGTATTAATTATTGAAACTGTCCTACTAATCTGTTTCGAAACTGTCTCATTGTTATTTACTTCTCAATAAAATTGATAAAATATAAATAAATCTTTTATAAAAATGATAACAATAAATTTTTGTTTTTATGCAGGGTTTATTATGCAATTCAGGATGACCTTGAGCTTACTTTGTAGCCCAGGATGGGCTTGAACTTGCAGTAATCCTCCTCCCTCAGCCTCCTACGGCTGGGATTTCAGGTATGCACCACAATGCCTGACCCTGAATAGGTATTTCTTAAGAAGACATACAAATGCCCCACAGGAACGTGAGTTATCTAACAGACTCATAGCAGAACTAGAAATCATAAGTATCATGCAGCAGCATTTCACAACCACTTCGATGGCTACTATCAAAGACAGACAGTAAATGTGTTGTCAAGGCTGTGGTGACAAAGGAAGGTAGGAATGTAAATAGATAAAATTCGGTGTAAGGGGAAGTGTTTACAAAGCTCATGAAAGTTTCTGAATAAGCTAAAATAAAACTGCCCTAATATTCAATATCCCTAATACTAAAGGAAACAAAATCTGGAACTTGAAGAGATATCTAAAATGTTGTTTTCCTTGTAGCATGACTCATAATGGATAAAATAAGAAACCAATCCAATAATGAATCAACCAATTATGGAAAAATAAAATCTGATGCACATACACAACCATAGAATATTACTAGGCTTTAAAAAGAAACCCTGTCATTTGTAACAAGACAGATAAAATGTTAGGACATAATGATAAGCAAAATAAGCCCAGGTGCAAAAAGACAAATACTGCATAATATTATTGGTATATGGAATCTGAAACACTTTAATGGTAATTCCCAGTGTCTAAAGTAGAGGAAGTGGGAAGAAATTTATCTAAGGCACCATGTTCTCCAGTAGGAAGGATAAACACATTCTGGTACCTATAATTTATGGTGTATCGCACACCTGAAATTTATTAGGAGAGAAGATCTTAAATATTGTTATACATATACACAGGTGCATCATACCTGTGAGATGACGGTTATATTAACTACTTTTATTACAATAATCACTTCCTAATGCCTCTATCTATCAAATCACCACATACATCAAAACTTACATACCTGTCTATGGTACTGTTAATCATAATTCAACAAATCTGGGGACAAACAAATAAATCAAGCTGTGATCTAGACATTGATGTCATCTTTTAAAGTTGTATTTAAATAAATCAGTTTGTGTACTTAATTGATTGTGTTTAATTAAAACAATATTACATTCAACAACCATTCCTAGTTTGACAACCTACTACGTACTAGTAAAATACAGCTAAAAGCAGTGACCATGCTATTTAGAGGGCATTCTTAGCCTCTTAGTATATATTATTCATCTTAAATAGTTTACTTGGCCACCTATTGTTTTAAAGAGCCAACTCATTCTGGCAGATTAAGTAGATAAATTTCTAATCACATGTAGATATTGATGTCTCTGCAGACTTTTCTTCTT
>NW_004524902.1:1125451-1126648 GCF_000260255.1 Octodon degus
ATAAATATAAAGATTACTATGTGTTGTTTTACCCATATGCTGGAGGTCCAATACATTATCAGCATTTTAATATGTTGTGTCCTTAAATTGGCACTCTCATAGATTTTGAAATCTTTCAGAACTTTGTTTTGAATTATTTCTCAATGATTATCTTCACTAAGCAGTATGTTAAAGTCTGAATCCCTGTTAATTGATCAAGGAATTACTCTAATCCCACTAATGAAATGCATAGAACTTAAAGCCTTGCCCAGAATACACTTTCATTATGAAGATTTATATCTCTCAGTCATCCCATCTATTTCATTAAGGGTGACAAATGCATGCACATACACACACACACACACACACACACACACACACTTTTTCCATTATTTTCAAAATAATGTGGTATTATTTTTTAAAATATGATTTTGTTGTTCCAACAATACAATTGACTCTCATGATGAGAAATCAGAATTAAGCCCTGGGGAAACTTTTGAACTATAAAGAAAGGGAATTAAATTCACTCCATTACCAGTAACAGAAAATATCAATAGAGTTTTGCTTTTACAGATTGATTGCCTGTGATATTCCTGCATATGCTACAATCCCTGTGAATCGATAATGACAATAGTCATCTTGTTTGTTCTTTACTTCTGAGTAGGTGGCGATTCTCCAAATAGATTCTATAAAAAAAGTAAGTGATACCTGCTTTAGAATACTCATATTTGTGTAAAAACTTGTCTTCTAACATACTGCTTTCTCAATTGTATTTCCTTAAAACGTTTATGAATGAATGATTTCATTCTCCACGTTGTCTCTGGTAATATGTGAATATAGCATTGGAAGTTGTAGAGATTCAGTCTTTGTATTTGCCTTAAAGGAACTTTTAGTGCTAACCTATTAACTCAGAATTTTGCATATGATCACAGTAGGTATGTGGCTGAACAATCATGAAATCATGCAAGAACTTTTTCATTTTATTTTTCTAATAAATGATCTAAGATGGAAGAAGAAAGGATACATTCAAAGATGCTGGTTGGTTTGAAAAGACTTGGTTTGATGCAGTGTATATTTTTCTATTAATATTTTCCTGATACAATGCAAACCTTATTTTGTTAATATTACCTCAACTGTACATCAAGCAACTTAGTATATGCAATGCTCAACAAATCCTTACCAAGGATATTGAATACAAACTAATTTTGAAATTATTTG
>NW_004524902.1:1127544-1129470 GCF_000260255.1 Octodon degus
TATTTTTGAGCCAGTGTCTTTATATGTAGTTCAGGCTGGTCTTAAGTACACTATGTAGCCCAGGTTTGTCTTGAACTCAATACTACCCTCTTGCCTCAGCTTCTAGAGCACTGGGATTACAGGCACACACCACCATGCCTGGCTTTGATACAATATATTTCTTGTATTCATTCTCATAATGTTGTGCTTTCTTGAGCATGAATTTAACATGTATGCTATTAAATTACCTATATTTAAGAGGGTATCTGTCACTTTATGGTAACTTAATGTTACTTTTGCTGCATGAATGAATCCTCTCTAAGGCTTATGTAATCAGAGAGAAACAATACCACAAGGGATGGAAGCTGTAGCTTAAGGCCAAAGAGAACATAGGGACCAGATATTGATGATTTATTTTGTATCCTCAATTAAGGAGATCGAAATATGTCTGTCAGATTATAGGAAAATTGGGCAGAATTTAAATGAGTGAATGGTACAATTAGCATTACCTTTTGGAAACATTCAAAAGAGAAAAATGATTTTTTGGTAAGAGTTAATCACTGTAATGAGGCAAAAGATGAGACAGAAGCAATGAGGAAATAGAAATTCAGAAAATGTGAAGCACAAAAGTGATCCTAATAAGACAAATGGGGAAGAACTTTAGGATTGTTCAAATCTAGGTCAGAGACAAAGGGAAGTCTGAGAGTATTCACAGACATTTAGGAGCCTGTATTGATCATGTTTCAACAGATGAGATGAAGTGCACAGGGGAGTAGGTGAAGTGGGTAAAATATAATAAATCTGCCTTTAAAAATGAGTTTTCCTGCAAAGTATATAATATCAGGTGGGATATTTGTCTCACATAACATTAGGCAAAAGTAAGTGATTGCTTTTGGAGGTTTAAACAACGCAGGAGTTTCATTTTGAAAAACTGAGGAAATGAAACAATCAATACAGTATCTCCCTTTGAAGCTGTGGCTTCCAACTGCTCTAAGAGAACCAATGTTCTTAAAAAATCATACTTTCTTGAAAAACATGTGAATAATCTCGATTCAGTGTGGTTATAAATAATGTATTAAATATGTAGCCATATTACCAATTAATGGACATGTGACTATAGATAATAATTCTATAGCAAATGATAAGCTAAGGAATCCATCTGTGACATGTTTAGTTTTATATATAGAATTTAACTAATTGAAAATAATAAGCACACTATTTACTCACTTAAATTCTACTCAAGAGTAGAGTCTTCTGCTTTTACCTCAGTTATACTTACTACATAAGTTCAAAATACCTATGATTTGTATTAGTTCAAATTCAGTTTATAAGTACTTGATAGTCAAGAAAATACTTAAGACTAATCATTACTTCAGTATTCTATACAGTGAACACTGAAGAAAACTGGAAGTTTCAGAGAAGAGGCATGAAAGTGGGCAAATCATGTTTGGAGCAATGATTCTAGAGCTCTCTCACTGAGAGGTGCAGGTAAGACTAGCCACCACAAAGTGTGTCACTCCTCTTCCCCCACTGTCTAAAAATGAAGACCATGCAAGATTTGTTAGGAAATATTTGCAATATTTCCAAATGAGTAGGGTTAATATAATTAAACTACTCAGGGCTGGCAGCATTAATCATGGACCAAGCAGCAAAACTTGGACATGGGGCAGAGATCTGAAGGAAAGGTTTTATTCTCCACCTCCCACTAAGTCAACTCAAAAGCTTACAACCTGTCCTACCCTCTCCTATCATTAAAGGCTTTATTTAAAAGGCCATCCTACTGTATCCAGCAGTGCAGAAATTAAAGATACTTGAGATTAGTGACCATCTGAAGATTCAAACTAAATACAATGTAGTATTTTCATAATCCTGCCAAAATACTTGGTATTAGTTTATTAGCATATGTCAAAAAGTACAGATTTTCTCAAACTTTCCCTTGGAAATCTT
>NW_004524902.1:1129570-1136309 GCF_000260255.1 Octodon degus
GCTGTGCTAACCTCGTGCCATGACGTCTTTCTTGGAGCAACCAACTATGGACTGAAATTTCTACACAGCATGAGCCAAAATTAACTTTTACTCCTTGTAATTGTGGGTGTCAGGTATTATGTTTCTGTGACAAGTAACTAAGACATGCTTGTAAAGATCAGTGTTTTACTAGTGATAAATAGTACTGAAAACTATCAAATAAGTCATCATAATTAGTCCCTTATCCAGCCAATGATTAATATTATCAATAATAAAATTGAAATACTTGGAGTTTCAAGACAGAAGGACTACAGCCCTCTCCTTATTTATTAATAAAGCTGTCATTGTTTCCTTCAGATTTTTAACTATTACCTTTCCAAATTTTGTTACTTATGTCATTTATGTAGGAAGGCATATTTTCTTCCAGTGATAATGCACTCAGATCAAGTTTCCATAAATTGTTTTGAACTTCAAATTGAATGTAAATGGTTATGAGTTGGTTTTCTGTAAAAATGAAAGGTTCTTGTGCACTTTGGTAGGAATGTAAATTATTGCAGACATTAAGTGAAAGACACGAAATTCTTCAAAAAACTAAAAATATGTGTAGCTCAGTGGAAAAGTGTATGGCTAATAGACACAAGACCCTGGGTATGATCTGCAGCACTGAGAGAAATAGAATCGCTACCTGATCCAGAAACACGACTTCTGGATATTTTTCTAAAAGATCTAATATCATGATGCTAAAAAGGTAATGACATTCTCAAGTTCATTGTGGGAGTATTCACAATAACCAAGTTATAGAATCAACTTAGGTTTTCACCAACATACAAATGGATAAAAGGTATAAAAGGTGCTATTGCAAGTAGATATATAATTGAGACTTACTCAGATTATTAAAAAATAGGAAATTTTTCCCTTTATGACCACATGAATGAGATGATAGGAAGTGATCTAAGCCAAGCACAGAAAGCCAAATATCATTTATTCTTACATACCTGTGGATTCTGAAACATGGAATTCAAGGGAGTATAGAATAGAACCTTGGTCACCAAAAGCTGAGGGCTGGGGTGGGCACTGATGATCAAAGTGTGCAAAGCCCAAATTAGTCAAGAAGAATATTTTCGAGATATCCTACATAAATGTTTAAAATAGTTACCATAAATGTATATTTTGAAAGACATAGTGACATTTCAAAATCATGAACAGAATACATTTCAATCTCACCATGAAAAGCTATCACCATTAAGTCATAGGTGTGTTAATTAGCTTGACTTATTACCCTGATTTCCATAGTTCATTGTATTATTTGTTGCCAATAAGTGTATGAGACTATGACTTGCCAGTACTCAAGAAAAACAAAAGTTAAAACTGAGGTAAATGATTCTACATTCTCGTGTGGATCACATTTGCTAATTTCAACAATATTACAATGCATTCTGTTCACTAGTGTCCCTCCTATTTTAAGCTGATGCTTAGGCTCAGGATTGCTGAGCTTGCAGTCTCCAAACTTCCCTTCTTAGTCTAACTGTATTTGTGTTGCTTTTCAAATTCAATGGTATGTGGACTTCTATTTTTAATTATGACACCCTCTTAAATTTAAATGCACTTATTGAAGTCAAGATGGTATCATGCTTTGAAGATATTGTGAAACTCAAATAAAGATATGAAAATTTAAAAAGCCATATTATCCATCTCATAAAAATGATAGACCCATTATTTTCAAAAGTCTGGATATTTTAAAATATTTTCCCCCAAATAATAAAATAGTTACTGAGTCTACTTTTTCCACTTAAGTTATGATCTCCACTGTAATTCTCTCTGTGCATATCTCCGTGTTTCTCTCTGCTTGTCTGCTTCTTTGCGTCTTTGACTCTGACACTTTCTGCCCTGCCCTTAGGCACACATTCTTCATGCTCTTCAGTTAATTATAAAGGATTTTCAGTCATATGTCTTCTATCCTTGAAAGCTCAAACATTTGAAATCACTGTTGAGCTTCTCTGAAATATACATAAGAATCTGTGACATAAAACTTGATTGAAAAATATCAAGTCCCTCGAAATGCTGCAAGATCATCCAGTCCTATTGTATCTCATACCTTGGTGTTTATTTCAAACCAAAGTAAAATGGCTGTGCTTGAAACTTGGCTATATATTATTCATACTTCAAAAAGGAGGTCTTGCAAAATAATGAAACCACACAACATTTGCCTTCAACCACACTCAGTAAGTTTAATTGGGAGGAAAAAGAAAATAAAACAAGTGTAAAAACATTATAAGCACTTGCCACCATGAAATAACATAGAGCCATGCCAACCAATCCAATTTTCTTTATGTACCTGAACCTTGGAACAATGTTGATTTTTTTTAAAGGTTGCCTATTACTGGAAGAAATCAATTCGCCTTCAAAAGCCCTTCTTAGGAAATAACTGACTAGTGTCTGGAATTGGAAATCTGCATGATATGAAATGTTAATTAAAAACTAGACCGTGCCACTTTTTTTAAAGAGACATAGAGGTTATTCAATTTTCCCCAATGGTCTCAGTACAGGTTTTAAAATTATGATATATATCCAGTGAAAAGACATTTGAGTACTATATATTCAACTATTTCATTATAAATTCAAAAAAATTTGAAACCCATGGAAAATATATGCTTTTATCACATCATATAAAGTTTAATGGCAGAGCAAGGTAAGAAGTAGGAGACATTGTTCTGTTCCTATTTCCTCTACTATGTTACTAAAACTTTTCATTGCCCCTTTACATAATTTACAAGTTACTTTTAACAAAACGTTATTTACCTTCTATCCTTTGAAAAGCCTTTTGGAGATTAAAGAGAAAAATGTGCCCCTACCATAAGAAGTTCAGGGTTTAGTGGAAAAGTCAGGTATATAAATAGATGACTATTAAAGGGTAAGTAGGCCACCATAAAAGGGTCCTACATGGTGAGGTAGATGCCAAAATGAATACCTGATTAGGTGAGGCACGGGCAGGAAGAGATTTACAGTAAGAGAGATGTCTGTACAGCATGCTGAAAGAAAGAATAAGACTTTGACAATAATGAAGGCCAAAGCAAGGGCATTCCAGAGAAAGCCCAAAGTACACACAAAGGCACATCAGTAAGGTTGATACATTTAGGTGCCACAACTACAGCCGGAGCATAATACCAGAGGGAGAAGCCAAACTTTAATAATACTGGAGGGGGAGCCAAGGTCAGATCACAACGGACCTTCATTATGTGCTAAGTGAACCTGGTGGCCAGGCGGGAGCAATCACACAAGAGTGATGCGACTGACTCAGGTTTGAAATAATATTTCTTATATAGTGTGGTTGGAAATAATTTTTTGAGAAAACGCACAGTAAAATGAAAACCACTGTTTTTCCTCAGGTTTTCTCTAGAGAAGGGACTGGAGAAAACAGGGCAGGATTTTCACAAATTAGAGTCATAGAACCTAAGCCTGATGTAAGAGGGAGAAGCAAGAGACAAATGGAAGCAAAATAGATTAATACAAGTGTGAATGAGTCTTATATTTCATCTTGGTTTTTGTTATAATCAATAAAATCCACCTGTTTGCTAACAAACGATGTAGTGTCGCATCTAGCATATCTATTCAGGATGGAGAAAATGACTCACTGAACCCAAATTGCACTAGAGACCAAAACTGTCCTTAGTTGAAGAGTTTATTCTCCTCTGGGAATTTTAAAGATGCTCAAAAAAACTGAACAGGTGAGTTTCAAACTCCCTATGTACTAATGAAGTTATGGGTGGCGCCAAGATATTTCTTCTGGACTTCCAATTCATCAGCATCATTTTAAAGAGGTTAATGAGGGAACATGGTACCCAGGATTTGACAAAGAAGGACGAGAACCTGCTTTAGTCCTCTTGCTTTTGCCTGACAGTCACAGTGATTTACCTCATCAGAAGGTTGTGTCTTCTGCACCTCTTTCACCAAGAGAACTTCATTCACTCCCTTAAGTCCATATGACTAATGCTCCTAAAGCCCATATGACTTTCACTGTAAAAGTAGGCACAACACAGATAATTTTAGCTGTTTGGTATAATAAAGTAAATCTATGCATATCAGAATTTTTATATTTTTGTTCAGAACTGCTGCTCCTATTACATAGGCAAAAAATCAGAATATTACCAACATAGTACCATTCTTTATCAACAACTCCCACACCACCATCTGCCATTCAAAGTAATTATATTCTTGAGTGGAATATTTGATTTTAGGAAGGAGAAGACACATTGTTACTGAGGTGCACTTCTTGTTATTTTAAATTTAATAATAAAAATGACGACTATGAGAATGACAACCATGACTCATTGATAAAGCTGCTGGTGACAGAAACAGTGACTAAAATATCTGCCTGTTCACTGCAAAATATATGTCATAATCACATATCTCCATGGTCTGTGCACCACTTGCTTGATTTTGTAGATCAGCAACTTGAAAATCAGAGAAATTAGACAAGTTACTCAGTCTGATTCCAGAGTATAGGTATATGTGTTACAAGTGTTTTCTTTTAATCTCACATCACATATCTGACAGCATTTCTCTTTTAATATGAGCTTGCACAAAAACATGCATCTACTATATTATCTATTGGCACTCTGACATAGTGGACAGTTAGCTAGGTCTGAGCTGAAATCTACAAGCCTTGGGGTGGGGGGAACCCTGTAACACAAATGGTTTTACAGTCTTCCTTTCCCCTTCCCCTCTAAGGCATCTGCACCTCTCACTGTTGTCTCGCACCTAAAGTTATATGGCACTGGCATCAGTGGACATGAAGCTAGCATTATAGTAGACATTTTCTGATCCAATAAGACCTCATTTACATACCTCTGTATTGTGGTATTGATCTCTGCATGTGCTTTGGCCAACCCATTCATGTTAGTCAAGACTATATAAGTTCTAAAGCCCCCCTCCCGCTGGGAGAGTGGTTCCCCTGGCTGATTAGGAAAAAGTCCCAGTAGCAGCAACCTTGAATCACTACTTCAACTTCTACAAATAAACTAAAGAGAAATCATCTGGAACTCACTGCAGGTGCCACATCTGACTCTGCCCACTTAAAACCTTCCCACATATAATGTCCCTTCCAATAAACAACCCTCCTCTCTCCACATGGCCCTTCATGAAGGCACCCATTAGGACCTCTCCCAAGTATATTGTGGCTAAGGTACGTTACACCACCATGGCACTGTCTACTTTCCCTTCATCACAATTCCAATGTCCTTATTACTGTGTTTTTAAAAATTTTTTGAAATTATATTGCTCCCATTTTCTGATAAAATAGCTTACTGAACCTATGATTTTTGACTCAGTGTTCTTTCTGGGAATCTACACACATGCACGCTTGAGGAGGATCTAAGGACCAACACAGCTTCAGGATGCAGACAGGATGCAGCTCCCCAGCCTGGGCCAATCCAACAATTCATCCACATTTCATTTGTTCTAAAATCCCTTAAGTGTGCTGGGACTGTGCTTTTGCAAACATAAAGTTAATTTACATAAGTAATATGCATGCTAGGAGATCAATTCCTATATAATAAGTGATGGAAATACAATTGCATAAATAAAGATATTAATAAGGTTGATAAAAATTATTATGATGGTAGACTAAATGGGATAACATAATTAGCAGATTAGACTCATGGGATATGAGATCGATATGGGAAAGTGAAGCAGGAGACAAATAAAAACAAAATAGAAAATTTAACACTTAGATTTTCCAGAGTTTGCTTCCTATTCACTACATATATGACCCACTGAATCCACAAAACAATCCTATGAAACAGGCTTGCCGTTGTCTGTGTTTGTTGTATGAAGCAACTGAAGCACACAGACACACACAAGCGTAGAGAACATAAACAATCAACCTCAAATCACTAAAAGAGTTGGCACAGGGGCAGCATGGTTTTGCTCATTTTACACACGCAGCATGCATACTGTGTGTCAACCCACCTTCGTAATTACAGATAGCCCCATAAAGAAGAAGGCCCATGAGTTTTCTATTAAAGAATCAAAGTTTCTTTTAAGGAACAGACAAAGTAAAATATTATATTCAATCTACCAGGATATCTCTATAAATATACCAACATAATCACATATAACATAACTGCAGTCAGTAAAGAAAACTGACTAAAAAAAACCTTCATGGATTCCAAACTCAACTGACTTGTGGAGCTTCCCAGAAATCCTGTTTACCTTGCTAGCATTTCCCCCAATACAATTTTTATGCTTTCTTCTCATCTAAATCCTAATGTGTACCACTTCTTGGTTTATATTTAGGACATGACTTTGCAAGACAGATTTGACAGGAGCCATCAAACCTCATGTTTCTGCCAATATTTGTATAGAGATTGTTGAAAACACTTTACTGTATTCTTTCTACCTGTGCTGGTGGTGCTATATACTGCTGTTTGTTTAGATACATCACTCTAAGGTTGGGGAGATAGCTCAGTGGCATAAGCACCTGTATGGCAAGCGCAATGTCCCAAGTTTGATCCCTAATACCTCATGCCATGGGGACCCCAGAATCTGCACATTCTGTCAGCCCTGGATCTGAGCATGGTGGCACATACCTGTAATCCCAGGGCTATGGAGACTGAGACAGGAGGATCACTAGGAGTCACAACTGTGTAGCAAGTCCATGTATTAAAAATGAATGACAACAATAAATAAATAAATCTATCAGTCTCATAACAAACCCTGGGATACTCCTGTGTCACCTAAAGATTTCAAAGTTGGCCGGGGA
>NW_004524902.1:1136409-1139328 GCF_000260255.1 Octodon degus
AAATAAAATGCTTATGTCAAAAGAAAAAAAAAAGAAAAGAAAAAAGAAAACTGTCAAACTATCTGTGTGGATTTCCTCTGGTGAGCTGAAACCATAGAAACCTTCCCTCTAATTCTCCCTCCTTGTGGATGCCTATTTAATGAAGTTTGTCAAATAGCCATGCCTCTCCTGGCTTTGATCTCAGGGGAAGAGAAATAAGAACAGGTACTGAAAACCTCAGTTTAAATCCTTGTACATGGCATCACGTGAAACCACACATAAGTTTATTATAATAGCACAGTTATCATTTTTTTGCATCAATTTTGTTATTTCTTCTAATCATGATACCATTCATTATTGGAAATCAAATCCCATTATCATCATTCCCATTGCTCACCTGTTCACAAGCGAGGTTTCACCCCTGATTTCTATTAACTCATTGAACTTGGACTGAGGAGAGCTTGGGAATCTAAGCACCTCCCCAGCAAGCACACAGACCTTTGTTTGATCCCCCATAGCGCATGCCTTGCCTGCCCTGGAACCCCAGATACTCCATGCTAGCCGTGAAACGGGGCATGGTGCTGCACACCTGTAATCCCCACACTGCGAAGGCGGAGACATGGAGCTCACTAGATTCTGAACTATGTAGTGAAGCCCTCCATTAAATGAAAAAATAAAAATAAATAAATAATTGAACTTCCTTCTGAATGCTGTGAGCAGAGGAAATTTGAGGTGTTTTGAGAAGCAACCAACAAATTCTCCTTTCTATGGAAAAGGTACAATGTCGCCAGCACACCTCAAATACAGGAAATGAAACAGAGTCTTAATATCAGTCTAATAACCTAAAAAGAGAAAAGAAAGAAAAGAAAAATTAGGGCTTCGCCTGAATATAAACCTGGGGATTATGGAAAGACACCATATTAACAAAAGCTATTATTTTATCTTTTAAAAAATGACCTTAACTAAAGAACAATTTCTTCCTAAATGTCAAGAAAATCTAGCAACATATATGTTTTAAAATTATTTTATCAAAAGCCCAGTTATAGTTAAATTTTGACCAAAAATAATATACTAGAAATTATTTTAGTTGTCTCCTTCTTTCATCCTTGGAAAAATAATATCTAGTTCCATTTTTTTTCCTTCTTGCCCTAAGTGAAAGAATAACTATGCCTATGAATAACTCCAAATTATCTTTACATAGCAAAGCAGAAAAAGGAAACAAAATCAAGTAGAGTTGGTAGAGGAGCAAATTTTGAGGAGTGTTGCAGATAATAAGATGCAATGGAGGCCAGAAGAAGGAAGGAATGTTATTAGTTCTGTTTGTAAAGTTTTATGCCTTTAGCGTATGTATGCAGAGACCTTAAGCTATTTGATGTTAACTTTTGATTCTTGGGCTTCATTCCTCTATTACTTATTTCAGATTATAACACTGGATCTAGGATTTATAAGAATACTTTTCATATAAGAATTTGAGTTTCCATTTGCAATAACTAGGTAGTTTTCACTTGCATGGAGTTAGGGAAGAGCCTGCTGATTGTTGGGACTCTTTCCGCAAGGTTCCTGGGTTCTCCCAGTAGAAAGTCTCAGTAACAAAGCTGTGATTCTTGTAAGCACTTTCCTAAGTCATCTGAAAGCAATAAAAGTATCATCGAAGTTGGAAACAATACTTTATTTGTACTTCTATATTAATATTCGTGAGTGTTTAAGAAATACTGTCCCCTTTGACTTTGGCCTTGTAATTTGTTTACAGTTGATTTTGTACCTATAAAAGGAGAAAAGACTAACAGTCACGGTGAAGCACCCTGGAATGTACACTACAAGGCCTCCCAGCACTCTGCCACTCAGCACTTTGCGCCCAACCTGTGGGAGTCTTCGTAAAGCAAATAACGTTCCCCACTTATTGGACATAGGTATATTCACTTAGCATTGTACAGTCTCTTATAGGAGAAATGATTACTGTTACAAGTTAAGAATACTACCCCACATTGCAGCCAAGCTGAAGAGTTAGTAAGGAAAGATGAAATAAAGGATAACAATAAAAATAGCATGAAGACCAGTCAGAAGACTCTTTATGTAGTTTGGTACTGTGGAAGGAACATAGGTTCCATCAAGTGCTCTAACACTGAGTCTGCCCTCAGACATTTGTACTTTACCTTGAGATAGTGTCTCTCTCTGTGTTGGCCAGGTAGGTTGTGAATTTATGAGTCTCTAGCCTCAGCCTTCCTACTGACTAGGATTACAGGGTTGTTGCAACCAGGAAAAGGCTATTTTAATAATTCAAGTATGAGGGGTGGGTGGAACAGAAGAGGGAGCCTGGTATATAAAGGACAGCAAGGAACTAATGTTAGAGAGAGAGAGAGAGAGAGAGAGAGAGAGAGAGAGAGAGAGAGAGAGAGAGAAACTAAAAATAAACTTTGATAAATGCAAATATTATAGCTCGAGTAATGAAAATGATGGTGGCCCTACTGATAGCCATTTTATTTAAATCAAAAGAGTCATGCCTCCAGTTTCCTTACAGCAATTTTTAATGAGAAATTTAAAAGGAGGAAATCTTATAAATTAGACAACTCTTTGTCTACTTGACCTATATGTTTTGTACTTAGTACAGGGTCTGCAGGGTCTCACTACACAGATGACACTTGTAGTGATTAGCCTGTTCTCAGCCTCCCAAGCACTGGGATTATAGGCATGTGCCACCATGCCCAGTCTCATTCAATGTCTCAGTGTGCCCAAGGGATGGGGCTTGGACCACAGCATCTATGTTTTTTAGATAAAGGGGTGTTAAGATCCCCTGTTAAGATTGTGTTATTGGTTATTAGATTTTTCATGTCGTCTAAAATTTGTCATATATGGGCGGGGGAGATGGCTCAGTGGAATAAGCACTTCCCTGGCAAGCTCAAGGGTCTGAGTTCAATCCCCGGCTCAAATAAATAAATAAAT
>NW_004524902.1:1139428-1146485 GCF_000260255.1 Octodon degus
ATTATTATTTATTTATTCATTTATTTATTTTTATTTTTTCCTGTGTAACCGGGGATTGAACTCAGGACCCTGCACTTGTCAGGCAAGCACTTATACTACTGAGCTATCTCCCCAGGTCTATATTGGGCTATTTTGCTGAACTGAAGTACCTACAATATTGGGTATTTCAATATTGGCATCAAGTATGAAAAAGTCCTTTAAAGGCTTCTCCAAATACAGCTTCTCTAACAACAACAGAACACCCACCTCTGACAAAACTAAACAAAAAAAGGGGATATAAATGAAAGAGCATTTTTTAGTGAAAAAAAATATATACATACATATATACAAAATAGTTAGCATAGATATACAGCTACTTTCTCATAGTTCAACCAGAAGATGGTTTACACAAGATATCATATCTGCATCTTGTATTCTGAATAACTTATTAGGAAGACAACAGTTTGTAATGTATTAATTATTATAACTGTCCCTCTACCCTGTTTTAAAACTGTCACATTGCTATTTCTTTCTCATTAAAATTAATAAAAAAATTTTGAAGGATTTAAAATGTGAAAAAAAGAAACAAGGATGAGGAAGAAATTCGAGGCAAAAAATGTTAAGTTTTCTGGGAAAAAATAACCTTCTGTTGCAATTCCAGTCAACCAATGATGCCATCAAGCAAGTTCTGGCCCAGTGGACTGTTTTATTTTCTTTGTACTCTTACATTGTAACAAAAACAAAAACACTATCTCTTAATTCTTACTAGGAACTTAACAGGGAGAACTGGTTTGAAAAGATGGTATGATTGTAGAATGGGACAATCCTTTTCCTGCAAATTCCACTATTTCTTACAATGATTCATTTCATTTTTCTATCCTGGAATAATTATAATTGAAGTAGAATATGAGTCCTAGGGATTATTTCTCATAAATATCAACATGTTAAACTCTTCAGAAACATAATTACACTTCTTTAGATAAGGTTTGTCTCCCAAAGTCTCATGTATTAGAAATCCATTCCCCAGTGGGGAACTAGTAAAAGTGGAAGGATCTTTAAGAGGTAGAATGAGTAGGTCACTGGAATGCTGCCATCTGGGTGATTATGTAGTTTTTGTGAGAACATAGTTCCTGCACAAGTGGGTTGTTTTAGAAGAGGAAGACTGGCCTCTTGCCTTCTGTTTACCATATTCTTTCTCCTTCTCCTATGAACTACCAGTCAGATCCCATCATCATGTGACACAGCAAAGGGCCAAATTAACCAGACAGCTAACCTTGGAATAGTCTCCAAACTTGTAAGCTGAATAGTCATCTTTTCTTCATAAAGGACTCATTTTCTAGTATTTTGTTACAGTGATTAAAAAAGGTACTAATACCACTGTAGGTACCCAGAAAGATAGGGAGCAGATGGATTCTTGCAGGACCCAGGTCCATGGGAAATGATGTCAGTAAGACTTAAAGGGATGGAAACCCTCACCTAGTCACATAGTTAAAGCAAGAGTGACATTCTTCTCTAAGGGCTCTGATATCCCTTTGTAAATAAAGTAGAAAGCTTTCTCAGCAAGTCCTAGAAAAGAGATAGTTAGGATGTCTCCTAATAGGTATGCCTCTGGTAAGAAATAAAGCTAAACTGTGGAAGTAATGATTACTGACTTTTGAGTGAACCAAACTTCAGAGATACTTACATTTTAACTTCACTCTGCCAGAAAAAAAATTATCCCCATGTGCCATGGGGAAGAAAAATGCTCAGTTAGTGGGTTGAAATTGTCAATTCTGGGGAGAGACGCTGATTCTTAGTAATGATACATCAGCAACAGTTAAACAATGAAATTTTTTCTACTATTAGTATCAGCTTGAAAAATAAATGGTTGTGTAATATTGTAAATGAAAATATAAGGTAGGTTTCTTCAAGAGGGGAAACTACCCATGCTTTATTTCAATCAGCAGTAAGTTGTTGTTTGTAGCCTAATTTCATGGAGTCTAAGCTGTACCTCATCTAGTGAATTGGTTATTATTAAATATGAGTGTTCTGCAAAATCACACCGCTGCTTGGCAAAGAAATCTTCACTACTGTAAAATGTGAAGCACTGACAAATGTAGTCATGGGGTGTGGGAGAACATATGCTGATGGTCCGTGTGCAGCTCCGGACACATTCCACTTGGCAAACTAGGTGTCCTACATTGGCTTGGTTTCATTATAATTTATTAGCCTGTAAAACTTGGTATTTTATGAACAAAGTGTGCAATGAAAAATAAGGAAAGAGTGATATTGTTCCAGAGCCAAGCAAAACTGAGGCACAAAAGCTGAGATCTGAAAGAAAAAAGAAGGTAAAATGGGAATCAAGAATGAGGAGGTCAGAGACATAATAAAAATGCATTGCACTGGGCATTGTCTATCTTTGGATTCCCTGTGTTTTTCAAGTGAATCTATCCTGATGTGAAGAATTGGATTTCTTTCTTTAGTGATTTGGTATGATTTACAGGCTTGCTTAGGGCCACAGACTTTACTGGAATATTATAAGTTCTGGTAAAGTGTTTAAATATATTGAAATGGTTCTCAAAGTTGAATTAATCAAAGTAAGTCCAAAGTGCCATTGTTAGTCTAGGAAGTTCTTATTTGTTTCTGTGCTATCAATAAATATATCAGAGTTTCTGAGGTCTTTTACCTAACTTGTGTCAAGTCTCACCAGCAATTATGTTCTGCAATGGTGTTCTTAATCACCTTAACACATTGTTCCACTAATGATGTAAACACTTGTTTTTACTTTAGTACTTGTACAAAAAGCCAATCAAGTACTCTGGAAAGAAGGAAACTCATACTACATGTTCACTGTCGGAAATAGTGAGAAAAATTCATATGGAAAAAGAAAATCCCAGGGCCAGGGAGATAGCTTGACAGGCTAAGCGCCTGCCTGCCAAGCACAAGGACTTGGGTTTGAATCCTGGTACCGCATGCCATGCATCCCGGAACCCCAGGTACACTGTGTTGGCCACCAAAGCTGGGCATGGTGGTGCAGGCCTATAATCCCAGCACTGGGAGAAGCTGAGACAAGAGGATCACTATGAGTCTCAGCTGCATAGTGAGACCATGTATCAAATAAAAACATGAATAAATAGTTAAATGATTAATTTAAAAGAAAAAACCTAGGTAGCCACTACCAAAATGGTAAAGATAAGATAGTAGAACTCTTGGAGGAAGTCCAAAAAGGAGAAAATATTTCCTATCACATTCTGTAGCACTTCTTTATGTGAGAGACATTTGTTATTCATGAATTTAGAAGTCAAAAATGTGAATAAGACTAATTTTATTTTATTTTATTTTATTTTATTTTATTTTATTTTATTTTTCCAGAACTGAGAATTGAACTCAGATTCTCGTGTTTGCCAGTCAAGCGCTTATCCTACTGAGTCATCTCCCCGGCCCCTTAGGCTAACTTTTCTAAGCATCACCAATAACAAAGTTTGGGGAATGTTTTGGTGCATAACTGGTAGAGCTCTTTTTTTTTTTCTCTTGTAGCACATAGAATTTGTCTTATAGATTAGCATGTTTTAAAGAACAATCATTTATAACACTATTACCCTTCAAGATTCAACATTCACATACTATTCCCTGTGTAGCTATTTATCAATCTGCCTTGTTTTGCTTTCACACAGGATCCCATGTTCTCTTTCATTGAGGAGGAGAAAGTGGATGCTAAGGAAAGGTAAGTATTTCTGTATAATTATACCTTTATTTAATAAGAAAGCAATCTGTGACTCCATTCAAAGAAAAGAAGGTATCTTCTCTAGGAAGTCAGAGAGAATCAGCCAAAGCCTGGTGATACAGCTCTGCAGAGCATCTTGTAGAGTGTGTGCGAGGTAAGCTAGGTCCTGAGTTCAGTAGGCAGTACTGAGAAAGAAACAAGAATGAAAGAAAGACTAAAGGAAAGAGAATGGGAGAAAAGAAAGGCAAGGCAAGAGCGAGTGATAAAGACAGAGAAAGGAGGGATGGGGTGGTCGAGAAAACAGTCCACCGCAGGGGTTTTTGCCCTTCAATAATCTTTCAGAACAAAAAAGAAGCTGAAATACTTAAATTACACATTGATAAACAACTTTGATACACACAAATATATTAATTTAAAGCAAAGTAGAACAGCACAAACTAAGTTGTAGCTGGATAATTAAGCATCTCAGTCACCCCAGTTTATCTGAAGGAGGGAGGTATGAACAAGATAAAGTCTGTCTACCATTGAGAGATTAGCAGACTCCATGCTGGTTGATCCAAAGCTTCATCTTTAAATAAACTATTCATCGATTAGGTTTTCAGCAGTGAGCACTAGCTTTTTAAATCCTGCTCTCCCTCTCATAAGTACTTAATTCAAAATTATCTTTCCGTGATAAAGTCTCATTTTCAAGAAAAAAAAGCACTTAAATAACTATATTTTCACTCTATAAAAGTTTTCCCTGTAATAAATGATCTCCGAACAATAAACCACCATGGACTTTCCCTGAGGAAGAAGCCTACACGTCAAAGTCTAGCATTTTATAGAAGAAGCATGTTCTGAAGTAGAATTTTAAAAGCTGTAAATTTTATATGACCTTTTAACTGCCTTAGACTTTGGTTTGAAACACACAATAATTTTAGCTTCCTAATGGTAGACTAGAAATGCCACCCTCAAAAGCAAGAGCTGTATAATAGGTAACCCTTTAGAGCAAAGACATCTACTTTTACTTTTAGAGGTAGAAAATTGAAGCCAACAACACTAGCAAAGATTTTTGCTCTTATGGAGCTAAGGACAAAAAAACACACATTTTAAACAAATGTTCCTTAGTGTAGAAGCTTTGCAAGTTTCCAAATCTTTACGAGCTTCAGAAACTCTCCTCACTTTAGGAATTTCCATACCCCCTGAGGTTAAGAGGAAAAGTGGCAGAGAGGGGCAGGATCTCCATCTAAGAATTAATAACTTATTTTTATCCTAACACATAGATAGGAGTTCATTGTCCCACATACATTCATGCCACTCTGCATGGCAGGCCACTGATTAATGCTGCAGTACAGGCAGTTATTCTTAAAGAAATGTTCTTTGGCCTCCCTAAGATTAAGGCATGAGATTAAATTAGAAAGTAAATATTAACATGTTTAAGTATTATAAAGTTGCAAATCTATTTCTTGTATTATCACTATTTTGCATTAGTTGGTCCAAAGGAAAAATAACAAATATAGTTCTTTTGTTTAGGTGGCTATTAGTCTAGATGGGAAATTATCTATCTATCTATCTATCTATCTATCTATCTATCTATCTATCTATCTTAGATATCTTAGATAGATAGATATAGATACAGATATAGATATAAAATAAATTAGTACACTTTTACTCTAATAATTTGGCAATGGATTTATTTATTTTCTTTTTAATTTTTTTTTGTGGCCTGCTCAGCCCATCCGGGGGGCAGGGCTGGAGTGGCATGTGGTGCCAGAGACCAAACCTCGGTCACTGAGCTTGCCTAAGCTTGCCTAAGCAGGTGCTTTAGACCACTGGGCTATCTTGCCAGCCCCATGGCAATGAATTTAGAAGTAAGTACAAATTCAGGAAATAAGTTTCCATAACAATGATCTATAGGGAATTTGAAGTCTTTCCTATAGGATTTGGAAAGATTGCTAACTTTTTAACATGAGACACTGAATAATATTTGCTTCTATATAGCTGCATTATATAAATAAAAAAGTTTTTTAAATTACAGGGAGATTACATGTATATGAACACTCACATATACGTGTGTGTGTGTGTGTGTGTGTGATCATAGATGACTTCATTTTAAATGTTTCCAGAGCCTGGGAAGTCCAACATTATAACCTCTGTTACAAACTTGACTAAGTAAAAACTTAAATTTAGTTAACAACAAGAGATATCTTATAAAATATCATGTCTATTTTATAAGGTATAAAAACATAAAGGCTCATTTAGTATAGTGTCATGGTTCATGTCTAGGTGACCCCCTAAAGCCTCGTGTAGTTATTGAGGCAGCTTCTAGAGTTTGTGATTAATTCATGGTCCAATGCAGGGAGTATGGGTGTGAGTGCTACACCTGCCCTAGAGTAGAGAATCTGCATACAGTATAAGGAAGGGAGAGAGGCTTGCTAGCTGCAGCAGCTGCTGCTCTTCCCTTTGCTGTTTTCCACCTCCATGAACGGCTGTCCTTTGCCATGTGTCGCTCTGCCTTGGAGCCAGCAGAGTACAGAGTAAAATTTCCATTAACTGTGAGCTAAATGAAAGTTTCCTTCCTTCATTTTAGGTGTTTGGTATTTTCTCAGCAAAGAGAGAAAAATAACTAAGAGGCATAGATAGTAGCTTGAGAGGCCTCTTTTAGATTTTGTATACAATCTTATGCTTCAAAAATCATTGTCAGGGCTGTGGAGATGGCTCAGTAGAATAAATGCTTCCCTGGCAAGTGCAAGGGCCTGAGTTCAATCTCCAGTTCTGCCAGAAAAAAACTCATTGCCCATCCATTGCAAGCAACTTCTCTGCATAGACTGCCAAGGCCCCCACTCCATGCAGAGGAAGCATAGAGGTTGGAATGAAGTCGGCAAGATGCGTGGATAAGCCAGTCACTGCATGAATTATTGAAGCTTATGCACAGCTCAAAGCTCTTGGCAGAAGGCAAGAGGCCAGCACCTGTGTCCTCTAGAGTCTGAGTCGCATGTTCCCTAAAGGGCGATGTCATGAAGAGTGGACCTCAAGTGCCACTCCACATAGGAGTGCCCCGCAGCCTGTGGTGGTTTTATAAGCACATTAAAAGAGTGATATTTGTGGTCCATTAAGAAAACTGTCAGACCCAGTCCTAGCCCAGGTCCGGTGAGTGTGTGGAGAGCTTCCTGCTACCCTGCGCCGGCCAGCGGGACCAGTCCCAGCCCAGGCGAATCGTGGGCCGGACCCTCTCCCAGCCCCTCGGGCCGCCCCCCACCACTCTGCAGTGCCTCCCCCACCCCGCCCGCCAAGTAGGATTTTCTGCCGAGTTCTGGGAGCCCCCAGACCCAGTCCTAGCCCAGGTCCAGTGAGTGTGCAGAGAGTTTCCTGCTACCCTACGCCGGCGGGACCAGT
>NW_004524902.1:1153379-1158095 GCF_000260255.1 Octodon degus
AAATTAAACAAATAAGGCAAAATGTGTTTTTCAAATGGAAAGAATTTATATTTTAGGCTTCACACTTTTTTTTTAAAGAACAAATAATAAAACCATTAAAAATATTCACCATCACAGAAAGGAGCAAAACTTGATGGAACAATTGTAGTTGTCATGGTTATCTACATGTCATCTTCAAACCATGAATATGCAATTAATTTCTAAGAGTGACACAATTATAGCCTAACATAACACAACATAGTCTCACAAACAAGATACAAAAAATATTCAGGAACCATTTAAATCAGCAAGAACAACAGCTTCCTAACAGAAATTGTGTGAATTAATTATTCCTTGTGTGAATAATTCAGTTGTTCTGCATGCATCCCCTTAATTTTATGATCATGCTTCATATAAATAAATAATTATATTATTCATGGAACTCCAAAGGTTATAATATATTTTTGTGAAACTGTATAGCCAAATTTACAAGGGGAAAAATTCACCGTTTCTAAGTACGTTAGTCTTGTGATATTGCCTGTCTCTTTTTCTCCGACTAATTTTTTTATAAGTACATGTATATAGTATAGTTTTTATGTTCTTTGTGGGGAGTTGTACATGTACATAACACATTTTAATGATTGTTTTAATTATGATAGATAATTGTTATTTATAAAATACTCTATGTTAATTATTTTTTCTTAGTGCATTGCAAAATCTACAATCATATGTTTCAAATGTAAAAATCCACCATTATCTTCCTGCCATGAAAGTAAACTTTTTCTTTTTTAAATTTGGTACAGGGTCTCACTATGCAGCTTGGACGCATAGTAATCCTCCTGTCTCAGCATACCCTACCACTGGGATTACAGGCATGAGCCACCACACCTGGTTTTGGTGGAGGGCACTGTGTGCCCAGGGTTCCAGGGCTGGCATGGCATAGTGTACTGGGGATTGAACTCGGGTCCTTTAGGCCTCTGAACTATTTCCTCAGTCTAATAAAAGTAAACTGTGATATGGCTTAAAGTCCTCTTTTATGGTGCTCCATGTTATATTATATTATGATATTGTATTCATATTTCATTTTCATATTATACTATAAAACTGCCTGCTTATCTTGTTAGTTGCTTTTAATTGAACACGAGTAACTTGTCCAAGAGATTGCTTTTTCAGAATAGCCACACAAAAATTGTATATCTTGAGACGTAAATGCAAAAGAATAGTGAGAGCAGACTATACCTTATTTGTAAATAAATCGACATAAATGAATTAGTGTCGCACAGGGATGGATCTTCACCAACATGATATATATTGTAGCTATCCAAAGAACACTGTTGGTAAGCTGAATGGATGAATGTAACATACCTGTCACATACAGTCTAACAGAAGACTGCAGCAGGCACTCAAAAGAGCACTTGGCTTTGAAATAATTTGAACTGAACATTTAGATTCTGTTCTGATTCTGGCATCTGTTCAGTTTCTGGGAACTCATTTAACTTCTTTGAACCATAGTTTCTTCATCAATAAATTGAAAAGAGTGGATGTTAATTAATTCAAGTACTCAAAATTATGACTGAAATTAATTCTATATAGTGGTGACATAGCTCTTCAGTTTCTAGGAACTGCATATAAAAGGCTTGCCAGTCCCTCTTCTCTGCCAATTTGCCTCAGGTCTGACATTCCTTGGATAGGTGCCAGATCACAAATTATCCCAGCAGGCATTTTGAACCAGTAAAATGAAGCATGCTCTTCCAAAATATGTAAACACTGTCCAATAAAATAAGGAAAGATATTAGTTTATCTTTCCACCGCAAAGATTTGAGCTGAATCTGTAATTCCTCATTTTCATATTCAAATTTTAAAAATTTAAATATGCTTAGAAAATTTTATGTACTCATTATGTAAATCAATGCTTGCAAAGGGTCACTGTGGAAAGTACATTGTCTCAGTTGCCATTTTTGTGGTAAAAGCACCTTACATTCACTTTGTGATCATTTTTCAATGCTGTAACTATACTCACTGTGATAGGATGGTTTGTCAGTTGAACTGGATTGAGAACTTCCTATGGGGTTGTAGATAACACATCCCACATTGTGTCCCAGGAAGTACAGAGCCACGAACTTGGCCACTAATTTTCATTCTTGGCACTATCCTTTCTGGACTATCTTCCACTGTTTGTTTCCCAGATGCAATGAACAAGCACCTTGCACCACAGTGCTCTACTATCATGTTTCTGGTTTGGCACTAACTCACCATGGACAGAAACCTCCAAAACCATGAGACTCATCCTTAAAATATTGGGAAGATTATTCCAGGTATGAGAAAGTGCCCAATGCAGGCATTATGTTGTAGAAGGAAACTCCAATCCAACAGAAACTTTCTATACAGTATTTGGGACAACCTCTGCCAAGCCCTGACTTTTGGGTCATCCCAGATCCAGTAATCATCACTGTAGTCTTCACTTCTCACAATTCAACTGTTCAGATTCCACACAGAAGGGAGATTATACAATTCCATACACACCTTTCTGTGTCTAACTCATTTCATTAACATTATGTCCACAAGGTTCACCAGTAATGTGGCCAATGACAGTGTTTCCTTGTTCTTTATAGCTGAACAATGTTCCACTGTGTATGTATACACACAACCGTGCATGTGTGCATGTGTTCGCACACTCCACATTTTCCCCATCACTTTATCCACTGACAGCCACTTAGGTTGATTACCTGCCTTGGCCATTGTGAATAGTGCAGCAACAAACATGCAGCTCGTGTGCCATCAGCACACTCTTTTTCTTTCCTTTGTGTATATACACAGGAATGGGATTGCTAGATCATCGAGTACTCTGTTTCTAACCTTTAGAGGTTGTATTTCCTTAACGGCTGTGCTACGTCCAGTCAACAGTACACGAATGTTTCCTTTTCTCCACACTTCGGTCAATGATTGCAATCTTTGTCACTTGGATGATATGGATTCTCCAAGAGGTGATATCTCATTGAGATTTTGATTTGCATTTCTATGATGATTAGAAAAGTTGAGCATTTGTTCATATCTCAGTGTCCCTGTGTGTATTTTTGTTATTGCTTTGTTTTGTTTCTTTTGCAGTGCTTGGACCTTGCACATAGTATGTCCTCTGCCCAATGTCTTTTTTTGGGAAAAAAAATGTGTATTTATTTCTCTTGTCCAGTTTTAGAACATTGGTGTCTTTCACCTGAGTGCTTGTTTCTTATATATTTTGATATTAATCCCTTAACAAATATATAGTTGCAAATATTTTCTTTCATTCTATAGATTGTGTCATCATTTTTTTTAAATGTATTTGGCACAGGGTCCCACTACACAGCTCAGACTTGTAGTGATCCAACTGTTGGCAGCTCCCCAGTGCTGGGGTTACAGGCGTGCGCCACCATGCCCAGACCGGGTCACCTGCTCAGTGTGCCCAGGGCATGGGATCAGTGGAGCATGAGGGAGCAGGGTCAAACCCTGGTCCTTGTGCTTGCCAAAGCAGATGCTTAGTTAGCTGAGCTATCTCGCTGGTTCTTATCTCATCACTCTTGATTCTTTGCTTTTCTGTGCAGAAGATTTTTAGTCTGATGTCAGCCCATTATCAAATTTTTCCTTTATCACCTTGCCTTGGGGGTCATATCTTAAATATTACATATGCATACTTTTAAATTCAACCTTTGGCTCAGAAGAAGTCAACTCTGTGCCTGGTGAAACACACCCTCTTTTATCTATAGAAATATTATATGCTACAATTTTTTGAGTAAAGAGCTTTCATAATCCCTCCTCAAATGACGTGCCTTGTTTCCATACTACCACTTCTTTAGATCAATGTAGAAACAGACCCTCGATATTTAATGGTCTCTCTCTCTCTCTCTCTCTCTCTCTCTCTCTCTCTCTCTCTCCCCCCCCCCACAGTGTCTCACTATGCATCTCAGCTTTGTTTCAGCTTCCCCAGTGCTGAGATTACAGGTGTGCACCACCACATCCAGTTTCAGTGGCTGGCTTGGCATGGGCCTGCATAGCACACAGTATCTAGGATCAAACCCCAGGCCCTTGCACTTGCCAGGTAGCACTTAGACTGCCAAGCTATCTCCCTAGCCCTTTCTGGTATTTCTAATCCTTCCTGGAATTAATTGGTGAAGAGAATTCATATAAGCAGTGATCTACTGTCTGGCAATACCATCTGTATGGTCCCATTGTGTAAGGACAGCCTGAGAATCTGCAGGACCACACAGAGATGACGGAACAACCTCCAGGCCACAGTGGGCTGTACCAACACTCTGGCCACCTGCGCTCCAGAGTGGCCACCTCAGTATGTCAGCCTTTTGCTGGTCCCTTCACATTTATGAAGGACAGTGGGTGAGTGCTCCTAACAGAATGTAAAGTGCACAGGCACTTTCTCCTAAGTAAGAGGCCTAGGGAGAACAGAATTAGGGAGCTGTCTCCTTTTTTCCTACTTGTGATATTTCTAGAGTATATGAAATTCTGTTAAATGGTTGTTTCTTTTTTTTTCAATTTTTTGAAATTGTTTTTAATAGTTTGCAAATTGAAAATAAATTATTTACAAACATAAATGAATGGTTGTTTCTCCACTCACATTTCCTTACCAAGAGTAGTCAAAAGCTATAATTAGTGACATAGATGAAAGAATCTTCAGAGGGCTAAAAGAGAACAAAATTGGCCACAGATTCTCTTAGAATGATTCAGGGGCAAATAACTAAGGTCTATAGA